>NC_056745.1:639327637-639458327 GCF_019279795.1 Protopterus annectens
TCAGTTTAACATATGTCCTGAAGAACTAATTGTCTGGAGTACAGCACGCTCCCCATGCTGCAGTACAGTGTCAGTACTGATAAGTAATTTCAAGCATCCGATATGGAAATGTAACTTCAGCTTCAGTTTTATTAAAGTGCTCATGAGTGTAAGCACTATACATATAAAAATTAAACTAAAAAGAATAAAGAAATTAATGAAATATAACAGAAAATACAGACAGGATCTATATAAAACATAATTAGAAAGCAACATTTAATTGAAGAAAGCTTATTTTTTAACTTGCTGTAGTGAAGTAGAGGGGTGGAGCCTTGACTGTGGCGTGGCTGACCAAGGATCGAATAGCAACTTAAACTCCTGTTGGTGCCAGCAGGGAGGGTGGGGTGTGTCTGGGACCTGTTTGCTGCCAGGGATGTGTCCCAATGGAGACCAGGATCTGTCTTCCTTATTACAAGGTAGGCTGACTATGGTGGTGATGCCTCTGTCATCCTCGTACTTCCCATCAGTGGATCCTCTTCCTATAACTAACCCCCAAGCTGTGCAATTAATTCTCGTTTCTCAACTATTTCCTTTAATTAATGGCAGAAAAAGTTAAAAAATGCTGTTTTTGTCCACTAACAGAAAACACAGACACTGGAACACAGATGTGCCATAAAATATCTTAGTGATGAAATGAAAATGGTGGGAGGAGAATGAAAAGTCCTACAGAAGACAATGAATAAAACCACTTTTAATGGAAAATAAAAATTAATAGTGAAGCAAGTTAAACAAGCACTTTTGCCTCCAAACAGTTTAAAGTGACTTCATCAGAACAAAACAGTTATATACTGCATGGACCCACCCTGATTATGCTAAAAAACAGCTAAATTATATCCTGGTTCAGTACTGCTGTAGCACGAGACCCAACCTTTTTTGGAATATAAAGAGCTTGTGTGTCAATTAAGATTAGATGCCACTATCCCCCCCCTCCCCAGGAATTAATGAAAACTTATCTAACATATCTATTATTTCAGTTCTAAAGATGAGGGCAGCTAAGCTGTGAATGTTGTCAACAACTTGCTTGACAACTGTATAATTACAAAATATTAATTTAGTTTTGAGAAGTGTTGCTGAATTATTTTTAATGTGTTATATTTGTAATGTGTTTTTTTACATATGTTCTTCAAGGGTTGTTTATGAATTATGTATTGGCTTTACTAATGAATGAATATGATGTATTTATTACTATCATTTTTTATGACTTGCAGTCTTTTGCTTCATTTATACTATTCAATGTATTGTTTTTAGTGGACTGTCCCTTTAAATAGACATTATTGTTTCACTGAATAACATATAAGGAGGGAAGGTGTAACATAATTTTCATTCTGATGAAGTCCCTTTAAACTGTTTATGGATAAAAGCACTTTCTTAACTTGTTTCACTATTAATTTTTATTTTTCATTAAACATGTTATTTATTTATGATCTTCCATGGTCTCTGTCATTCTTCTCACACCATTTTTCATTTGGTTAATTAGTTTTCTTTTTTTCTGGTGTGCTATGCCTCAGTTTCTGGTTACAACTTTTTATTGGACCAACATGCAATTACTTAAGCTTTCAAGAGCCTTTTGTCTGGTGTTATTTATAATCTCTAATGTTCTCAATTTTCATCTGCTAGGCTATATGCCGCATTTATATCATAGCATTGACAGCTTAGGTTGTCAAATCCTAAAACATTGACACCTAAGCGTCAAAAGCTAACAATAGCAAACGGCCACATCATCAGATTCTTTCCTTGGGAAAGAATTTGGGTGGCCGTCCGTAAGGAAAATAAATAAACACATCCAAACATAGTGAGGGGCTGCACCCCCCTCCACACACACACGCACACCCTAACTAAATATACCAACTCCGAGATCGCTCTACATCGGGGAAAGGGCAAATCCCCAATAACGGCCAAGCATATTCTTTCCCGAGGAGAAAATTCGATAATGTGCCCATTTGCTATTGTAAGCGTTCGACAACCTAAGCTGTCGACAATTAAATAAGTACCCTATATGCCCTGTGTCTCTCTGACTCTGTGCTTCAAATTCAGACTGCCATGTTACATCTCATAGATTTCTCTGTCCTTCACATTCAGATTGCTAGTTCTGTAAGAGGTACATATTACTCTGCACACATCTCAGAAGAGGTTCCTTTCCAAACAGGCAAGATTTCATACCTCTGACCTTTGTTAGCAGCACGTCTGTGTGATGACTAAGGCCTTCACACATTTCATGCTGCTATCTGAGCTATACCTGTAAGGCAAGAACCCTTAGGTACATAAGTAAGTACAAGGCTAGCTGCATTTGCAAGCCATTTTAAGCCTAGCCAATTTACGTTTTTGTGCTTGAAAATAACCTCTCCCATTTGGTTATAGATTGACATTATCCATCTCATTGTTGATATTTCCCCTAATGAGATTAACTGCGATCATACCATAGATAATTTGAGGAGACCCATGCATGGGATAAAGTATTTATGAGCTGCTGCCTTCTATTAGAAGTACAGGGAGGGGGCAGTCCTGCGGTAAATGTACTGTTTCCTCTTTACAGATCTAAGTTCTGCTTTAAAATGGACAAGGCTGAACTTTATTTTATATGGATGGGGAGTCTGTTCCACATCATTTATTTGAGACAAGTCTTCCTGCAGGATTGCTAAGTCATTCAAGGATTCAGTGACTGATCCCAGCCAGAGCCCTTTGGTATGGTCTTTTACTTCAGAATAGTAGATGCCAAACAGGAGAGGTCCCATCACAGAACCCGGGGGGGGGGGGGGGAGTCCACTGGTGCTGTTTTTTTTTATAGAGGTAACTTCCCCTATTTTGATTATCTGCATCCTATCTGTGAGCAAGTTGGCAATCCAGTGGGTGACATAGGGATTTTATTCTGACTTTATTTAGCTTTTCTACTATGAATGGAGAATTGTGTCAAAAGCTTTGGGCAGATTGTGGTGTGTGGTGTGAATCATTTTGACTTCATCCATTGCCTTGATGACCTTTTCAAAAAATTCCACTAGGTTGAGTAAGTATGACCTGCCCTTGACAAATCCAAACTGAGACTGGTCTAGTGTTTGGAGGTTCCCTACATTCTAATTGATTAATTCTATGATAAGTTTTTCCATGGCTTTGCATGTGAAGCTGGTCATACTTATGGGTAAGTAATTGCCTGGGTCTGTGGATGGTCCTTATTATGCAGGAGAAATCTGTAGCTGTTCTCTATTTGCTTTCTACAAAACCTGTATGGAAGCTGGGGAATGATTGTAGCTGTTCTCTATTTGCTTTCTACAAAACCTGTATGGAAGCTGAGACTGAGCAGTATTAGAGGTGTGGCTAAATCATGCTTTATGCTACAGACCCAGGCAATTACTTACCCAATATTGTCAGGGCCCATCAATTTAGTTTTTAGCTTTTGATAACACTTAAAGGACTTAGTCTTGTAAGATAGCTGGTGATGAGCCAGTTTCAGTTCTATCTTGAGGGACAGATGGAGGGGAGAGGGGGTAAAGTTAGAGCTAAATGTATCAGCCAGTAGGTTAGTTGTATCTTCAGCCTCAACGTAGTCTAGTTGTTAGCATCTTTTAACCTAGTTATCCCTATTCTGTAGAGGTTGTATAGTAAAATACTGACTCGGGTTTAATTCTCATTGCAGTGCCTACTGTATTTTTTTCCAGTTATGTAAGACAAAATACACTGGCTAAGCGTCCCTTGTGAAAATGCATGCAGACTGTTAGTCTGCATTCTTCTAAAAAATCTCTTTAGCTACTAAAGGGTTAGCTGTAGCATCTAACAAAACTTAGCAGCAGCAATAACACACTCTCCATCGCAAAGCAGTGTAAACTAATGCAGCATTCTCACAGAAGTAGCACAGTTATTTTCAGCAGTCAGAGTCCAGTTTTATTTATATACATTTACAAGGTATGGGCACAGTTTTATAAGTTATTATTTTAATTATTTTTGACAGTTTTAATTAGCTAGCATTACATCACATCAATATTCCCACTGTCTTTGTGTCTCCAATTAATGGGGTAAAGCTGCCTTACAGTTCAGAAACAGCAAGGTAATTTTTTCCTTGGAAAGGAGTCTGGCCATCTTAGTGGAATAGTGACTGTAAAGTCACTGTTGCCCTAGAGAAGGAGGATCCTCCTGCATGGGCAAATCAGGATTCAGCCTGGGACCTCCTCCTTGAATCAGGGATGATGAGAGAAATTAATGGGTTTTGAACCCTAGGGCAGACATCAGTGGTAAACAGAATACTGGATGTCCAAAAATAGACTGATATTTTTGTTTGTTTTGTTTTTTAAGTTGCATGTTGACTGAAAGAAGCTGGTTGTGAACCAGAAATGTGAGGGTTAAAATAAAGCAGAACTCTGCTAACAAGTAAATTAGTGGTACAGTGAAATAGTGCAGCGATAACGTTGTCACCTCACAGTAAGAGGTTCTCCAGTTCAATTCTCGGCTGGGGTGCTTTCTCTGTGGAGTCTGCATGTCCTCCCTGCATCATTGTGGGTTTCCTCTGGTACTCCAGTTTCCTCCCATGTTACAAAGACATGCATCTAGAGTGTTTCTCCCTGGGCCTCCTCTGAAATATTGGCTTCGATCCAAGTCAGACTTTCCCAGTAAACAAATGTTAAATAAATAAATAAAATGCATGTAAAGATGGCTAGGCAGAATCCCAACAGATCAGAAAATGAAGTTCAAAACTGATCCCAGTTGAGTTGTAGGTCGAAAGTGACAACTAGCATTGTCAAAAGAAGGAGGAGCACCCAAAAGTGTAATCCCGTCATGTTCAAAATGTGGAAGATGAATCACAAAGACATTTCAGTTCAGTTCCCTGATTAAGCTGAACACCAGTCACCATATATTTTCTGGGCATGACATGGAAAGCTAAAAGTGGGACTGCTGCAAAAAATCGCTACCCAAAATGGACATTCAAGATGAAGACACTGACAATCTTGTGATCTAGTCAAGTGTGCTACTTATTGAGATACTGATATTAGCTATAAGACATTTGAGGAAAAACATGTTTTCTGTTTTTCTTCTACTTAACGAACTTCTTCACTATCATAAAGTATTACTGTGTGTTGAGGAACTGGCAGTAGTTTTTTTCCAGGCTTTCAGCATTGCTGCTATGTGCTTTGCAGAATATACTCGTATGCTATTGTCTTTTATGTTTTGTTAAGGGGGCCTACATCCCTTTTACCGCAGAAAAGGTTTTGTACATTTTCCACAAATGTTTACCCCTCCAGATAGAAATAGTTGCCCCAAATCAACATTTGCACCCACAGGCATTACCTAATCTAAACTTAAGGTTACCCATTCTAAAACACATGTTACAGTCTGTTTTCCCACTTACCTGATTGCCTTCTGTTCTTTTCTGATCTCTGTTCCCCTCCCAGATGTGAAAACAGCTTGCTACTTTGAATAAATTAAATTGTGTGCTGTTATATTACATGCATTTAAATAGTATGGTTTCTGTGGAGGCTTCTGCTTGTATAACTTGTTCACTTCCAACATTTTCAAACTTGGGTACTGTATCAATGTCCTCTTCAAGTTCATTTTCTTTTATAAACTCCCATACGGCCTTTTTTCTTGTAGAGTTCTGTTTCTGATCTCTAGTTGTATGCTCAGTATTTTTAATCTTTGTGACTACCAAGATGGCTGCACACTAAGTAACAACTTGTTTCTCGCTCTCCCAGTGTGAAAACAGAAACTCAGCAGAGAAGGCCAATAGACTTGTGTTTATGGGTAAATTTCAGTAACTGGCTAGTATAAAAGTGCACTGTCTGGATGCCAGGAATAAAGAAATACAGAAGACCTGAAAAAATCAGCTGCAGAAAAGTGAGGAGGAAACACTGACTGGGGATAGTCCAGCATCTGTTCAGCAAAAAGCAATGCAACCTTCAGAATGACTTCCAGTAACCTACAGGAAAATATAAGACAACTGCATACAGACCTGGTTAAACTAAACGAAACACTGACTATATCAATGCAAACAACAAAAGTCTGGAAAAAATGGAAGAAGCTTTAAACAGATATTCAGCTGAGATGAAAAAGCTGCAAAAATCAGATGTTGAACTGAAGAAAAGGCTGGCTGAATATGAGACTGCTCAAGAAGGGATGTTTAAAAAACTAAAAGAATTAGAGGACAGAGCACGTAGGAAAAACATGAGATTTTTTAGCTATACCAGAGAAACTGGAAGGAACAGACTGCAATAATTTACTGAGAGCACTGGCCTGGTATTCCAGAGCAGGAGATGTTAGCTGAAAGGGCACATCGTGTGTATGCTCCAAACCAAACTATACAAAAGCAAAATAGATGTTTAATAGTAAAGATGCAATCCTACCAATAGAAGAAGCTGATTCTGACAAAACTGTGGCAGAAGGACAAAATACTAAAAGTGGGAGACAGCAGAGTGTATGTGGAGACAGGCAGAAGAGGAGTAAATTCATTCCACTATTCAGGGAATGTTGAGATGCGGGTGTGAGATTCAAACTGCTGAATTCAGCTGTCTTTAAAGTATTCTTCCCTGGAGGAACAAAATAATTTTTTGATGAAATGCATGCTGAGGAGGAAATAATTTTTTTTTCCAACAAAGACCACAGATAGACCATACTTGTGAAACCTTTTCTAGTATTTCAACAGAAAATGTTGGAGAGAAGGAAGGGAGCATGAGAGATGACTAGAAGAATCAAGACTACTTTGGAAATGGAGCAGACACAGGATCTGGGCAATGGAGAAGAACAGCAATAAAACCACCAACTCAGTATGGGATTGCAATGCAATAATAATATTTGTGAAATATGACAGAACAAGAAAATCTGGAAATATTGGATTTTTTCAAAATTTCTTGGATTTGTGGGGGACTTTAAAGTATAAGCCCTACTTCATGTCACTAATGTTAGGAAAATGCTTCCAGTAGGGGAAGAGAGGGGAGAGCCCTAACTTTAAGTAAAGAAAACATTTTCTTTTTATAATAGTACTGTATTTGTGGTGTATAATTTTCTTTGCACGCTATTTTTAAGTGTAATGGGGACTGTAAACAGGTGCTATTGTTTTTCTTTTTCTTGCTCTTCTCTCTTTCGTTTTGTATAGTTTTGAGAAATATAGGTAATGCAGCGTAAAAAAAGCCTGGTTAAAAAGGCATGACAAAGTTAAAATTAATGTGCTTTTTTCATTCTTGTATGGGGAAATGACTGTATTAAGGACCTTAATTGATTGGTTTTAAGAGAGAGCAAGTAAATGAAAAAGAATATTGAATATTATGAGATTTTTTTTTGTCTAGCAAATGCATTTAGACTTGGTAACAATTCTGCAGCTGGTCTTCATATTTCCATCGAAACAGTCTGGTAGAGAGAAACTGGCTGGCTGTTTCTCATATCTCCATGGTGACAATCTGATAAAAAGAAACTGGACACAGTCTGTTGGAAGGGGATTGGCGGATGGAAAAGAAAAAAAAAAAGAGAAATTGGCTATGACATAATATTCTCTGAAAGCAGTCAAGGGTTTTCTCAGCTGGGAGGGCTTTAAAGATCAGACAAAACCAATTAGACTTGAAGTAAAGGTTTCTCATTTTTTTTTATTGCAGTTAGAATACTAATATGGGTTGGTCACGGTGGTGCAGCGGTTAGCATTGCCGCCTCACAGCAAGAGGTTCTCTGGTTCGATCCTTGGCTGGGGTGCCTTCTGTGTGGAATCTGCATGTCCTCCCTGTGGTCGCGTGGGTTTCCTCCGGGTGCTCCAGTTTCCTCCCACATCCCAAAGACATGCTGTAGGTGGATTGGACACTCTAAACTAGTCCTAGGCATGAGTGCATGCATGTGTGTGTCTTCTATGGAAGGTTGGGTGCTGGGCTGGCAAATCAACACTGTAAAACTCCACTGCCAATCATGAGCGGACAGGTGATCTGCTTTGGCAACCCCTAACCGGGAAAAGCCAAAAGAAGAAGAAGTGGAGATACTAATATAACAAGTGCTTTGGTTTTGTTTTTTTCTCCCTTCTTCTTTCTTTTTCTTTTTCTCCCTTCTTTCTTTTTTTTCTCCCTTCTTCTTTCTTTTTTTTTTGTTCACTTTTAAAAAATGTAGACACTGCAATATAAAAAAAGGAGGAGAGAAGAAAAGTAGGGGAGAGGGGAAAGTCTGGTTAAGAAAGTATGACAAAAGAAAAATCAGTGTGCTTTTTCCCATGCTTGCATAGGGAAATGACTGCATTAAGACCCTAGGTGTTATCCAGTAACACGCTTCTTACAAAGCATGAAAATGAAAAAGAATATTGAATATTATAAGGCTTTTTTTCTGGTAAACAAGGTACCCTTAGCAGTTTTGTATCTCATTTTCATGTCACTAGAAGACAATTTGATGAAGAGAAATGGCTTGGAGAAAGTGTTTACTGAAACCATTCGTTTTCTCAGCTGAAAGAGCTATAAAGATAGGAAAAATAGCACAGGATGTACCATGCATCTTAGCATGACTAACCTTTCTTTTTCGTTAACTCTAGCCTGTCTGTGTGGCTATCAACTTAGAACTTTTGTTTTTATTAGGAAGCAAACACTTCAGTATTTGAAAATGTACATATTTTTGTGTGTTATTATTAAGTTAATTGATTTTAGGGGGTTTGGGGGGTTGTTTGTTCTGTTTGAGGGCTTTCAAAAAAAAAAAGTTATGTAACATGTAGCATAGGCTCAAATGGATATGACAGTAACAACTGTATAAAAGACCAGCCTGCAGAACCATATATATGCATGTAACAAAAGTTGGAACTAAACATTTAACAAAAAAGCAGTTGTACATAAAAGGTGGTAATAGGTTCATAGGTTCATACTAGGCTATCTGCCCAAGGGCATTTATAAGCCTAGCCCAGAGTTTTTGTGGCTTTCGCCACCCCTTTAGTTTGAAGAAAACTATGCCCATTATTTTGCTGTACCTCTGTCAAGCAGTGACACTGAGGTAATTCCTGGGGTATATCTGCGATCTCCCATCCATTGGTCAAGATTTCTCTTGAACATGGCCAGCGAGGTGCTCTGCCTCACATGTACCGGGATTTTGTTCCACAGCATAGGGAGTCTCTGGGTGATGAATCTGTCCCTCCAGCACGTCCTATTAATAACCGTGTCAAGGTTTAAGTCTCCCGCCCTTGTAGTTCTGAGGGATCTAGATTTTTTGAGGTGAAGCATGTTCATCAAATCTGGGTTTGACAGGCCTTGTATGTCAGGCACAGGTCACCTCTGAGCAAGCGGTAAGCGACTGAATAGAGCTGGAGTTCTTTCAGTCGGGCAGCATAAGACATATTTTTGAGACCCTTTATCCTTTTGGTGAGGAACTTTTGGGGCCTTTCCAGCTGCTGCAGGTGTCGGGTCAGATACATTCCGAATGGGGCATTGTACTCAGTCATTGGTCTGATGAGTGATGAGTACAGGGGAACAATGACCTCCCTTGATCTAATCCCTTCATGATCAGGTGGGCAATGTAGAAGGTCTTCCTAACTACTTTAGCAACGTGAGTGTCAAATGAAAGTTTACTGTCAACCTGGGTCCCCAGATCCCTGATAACTTCTTCTGTGCTCAGTGGATTGCCACCTATATGGTAGCTAGGGGTAACCTTGTTTTTCCCGAAGGGTATGACTATGCATTTCTTGGCGTTTAACTTTAGGCCATGGCTCTGGCACCAGTTATCCGTTTCTGTGAGACCCTTCTGTAGGATATCTGTGTCAGATGTGTTTTCGACTATGGCGCCCAGTTTGCAGTCATCTGCAAACTTTGTCAGCCATAACCCTCCTGTGTTTGCTTGTACTTCAGAAAAGTAGATGCCGAACAAGAGTGGGCCCAGGACTGAGCCCTGTGGGACACCACTTGTGACAGGCTTTGAGTCTGACATGGCGCCAGCAACTCTGACCCTGTGGGTTCTGTCACTTAGCCAGTTTGCAACCCATCTTGTGATGTATGGGTTTACATTTAAGCTGATGAGTTTTTCAATGATACCTGAGTGTGGTATTTTGTCGAAAGCCTTTGCCAAGTCGAGGTAGGCTGTATGGACTGCCTTTCCCTCATCAATGGCCTTGGTGACTCTTTCGAAAAAGTCAACCAAGTTTAAAAGGCATGATCTGCCTTTGACAAAGCCAAACTGGGTTGGATCCAAAGTCTGCAAGTTCCCTATGTCTTTATTTATGAGTTCCATTATGATCCTCTCCATGGCTTTGCAGATCAGGCTTGTCAAGCTGATGGGACGGTAATTTCCAGGGTCGGTGGAGGCACCTCCTTTGTGAAGTGGGACCACAGTTGCCGTGCGCCACTCCTTGGGTACGTATCCTGAGGTGAGGCTGAGATTAAACAGCTGTCCTAACTGCGGGTTTAATTCCTCATTGAGTTCATGGAGCACACAGCCGGGGACACCATCCGGTCCCATGGATGCTGTGTTTTTCGCCTTAGAGAGAGCAGTTCTCACTTGGGCGTTAGAGATGATTGGGGGGGCTACAATCCTCTGGTATAGATATCTCTCCTTTTGGGGGGGAGGGGGAGAGAAGTTTGCACTGAACCTGTCAGCCAGTATATTGGCAATGTCTGTAGGTTCAGTAATTTTCACATCATTTTGAACTAATTCTGAGCATATCTAGGAGTTTCCTCCCAGGTTCCTAACATAGCTAAAGAAGGCCTTATGATTGTCTTTTGAGTCCTTAGCGATTTTTCTCTCAGAATTTGCCTTGGATGATTTTATGAGAGCTCTTAGTTTTTTACTTATAATGATCAAAGGTGTCTTACCTTTTAAGGATTTTGCTCTAGCTTGTAGTAGCTTCCTCCTTTTGTTGTAGAGCTTGTTTATGGCTGGGGTCCACCAGACTGGACGCTTGCCTTTGGTACAAAGAGTCTTTGTTTTGTTTGGGATTGCCTGATCCATGCAGTCCTGTAGGTGCTGGTAGAAGGCATTTGTAAGTGATTCAGCGGCTTGAGTAATGTTTACCGCTGGCTCGGGGGCCTTAAAAGAGACCACACTAGTCTTTAGAAGTGTGAAGTCGGCTTTTGAGAAGTTCTTCACTGTGGTCTTTTTTATCTCGGGTGGGGCGGGATGAGGACCTCCAGTGAGATTAGTTTATGATCTGATCTCACCAGTGAGGGGTATACTTCCGGTGTTGAACATTGTGATCCCATGTTCGTGATGATGAGATCAAGTATGTTTTCACCTCTTGTGGGGATGGTGACTAGTTGTTCCATGGCATTTGAGTTTATGAACTCCAGGAACCTTTGGGCTAGAGTGTTTGGGCTTGAGTAGTGATCCCAGTCTATATTAGGGTAGTTGAAGTCACCTAGTATGATGGTGTTTGGAGATACATTTATCCCCTCCAGTGTTTTCAGGAAAGCTATGTGAGTTTCCTGAGTTTGAGAGGGTGGCCTGTAACATGCTACAAATTGCAGAGCAGTCTTGCCTATGGTTAATTGCACCTGGATGGTCTCCGATGCATCGTGCGTTGCCACCAACCTTGAGGTGTGGGTGTCCTTGATGAATATGGACACCCCCCCTCCTTTCTTGGTGTTGTCCGGATTTTGGGGCCGGAACACATGATATGAGGTAAAACCTGATAGTGCTGGGGTGCTCTCAGGAGCCTTGAACCAGGTTTCAGTCACAGCACAGACATCAATGTTCTCCATACTGAGAAGGGCCTCGAGTGCGTGCATCTTGAGGTTGAGACTTCTGGCATTGAGCAGCATTACCCTTAGTTTTTTTCCTTTTTTGTGTTCTAGGGTGGTAGATTTAGAATTTGAGCCTTGCCTAAAAAAGGCACTATGGGGGTGGCAAGAGCCTTTGCCAATCACCGGAAGCCCAGGGGTGACAGGTGCAAGCCGTCCCTTGCAAAGCAGCGTGGCTTGTCCAGCATGTCATCCCAGGCAGACAGACATTGGATCCCCTTTGAATGACACCAGAGTTTAAGCCAATTATTAAAGCTGATCATCTTATCTCTGTATTGTGGCATCATTCTTGGTGAAGGTAGGATACTGCTCAGGGTCAGGGTCATACCTGCCTGGGCTACATAATCAGAGAGCTCCTCAATGTCTCTTTTCATGTAGTCCAAGGAGGTACGTCTCAGGTCGTTTACACCAGCGTGGACAATGACTGAGTCGTACTTGTACCTGCTGTTGAGAGACCTGAGTGCTTGCGTTATGTGGCGGATTCTAGCGCCCGACAGGCAGCTTACTGTGACCTTCTCCTTACTCAATCTGGTGAGCGGGACGTCAGTGTGTCTGACTATGGAGTCACCAATGACGAGTGTGTCTGGCATTGTGTTTGGCCTTAAGGGCTGTGACTATTTGGCACACTGACTGTGTGGTCTATGTGTTGCATGTGTTGTGTCCTGAGGTGGTGGTTGTTTGGGTGTCTGCTTTGGTGGCCTCTGCTGTTTTGGTAGATTTTTGATCAGAGCCTCCGAGTATGTCTTTGTGTGTTTATGTGTATGATTTGAAGTTGTGATAGTACTATGTGAGACTGGGTATGTGGTGTGTGTGGTTACCTTCTCCTCCTATCTGGTCTTGCCAGTCCTATGTTGAGAGAGCTCAGCCTCCAGTTTGGCTGTATAGTTGCATCTCTCGCATGTATTTGTGTTTTGTGGGAGAAGGAGAGGGTTGTCTGTGTACATGAGGCAATTGTAACATTGCCTCAATATTCCCAGGTTCACCAGCAGAGCAGGAGAGGACACTAGCAACTGATCCCTCAACATGCTAGAAGGAATAGACAAAAAAACTTAAAAAAGACTCCGGGGGATGTGGGTGATCGAGAAAGGGGTTTTAGGCTGGTGGGGTACTATCTATAATAAAAGTGCTATATCAAGATGAAAAGTACTGTAGGAGCAAGTGCTAGGCTTTATAGATAGAGAATAGTCTACTTGGGAATCAAGTAGAGATGAACTTTTTAGTTATAGGATACTCTGGTTAGATCAGTAGTACAGTTCAAGGAAGGCTGTTTTAAGGGAAAATTTGAAGAGTGGACTTTAGGTAGCCCGAATAGTTTAACTTTGATTAACCGCCGCTGCTCTTGTGTGCTACTGTAGCAACTCCGCGCTAACGCGCGCTTTATAGCAGGGGGCTGGAAAAAAACATGAAATGACCCAAAATGGCCAATTAATTACTAGTTGCTGTCTCTAACCACTCCTCCGAGGACAAACAGGCAGCTCAGTACTCCCCACTCTCACTGGTGAGTAAAGAAACTTCTCTCTGGCCTCACAAGAAAATGGAGGAACACAGGAACCAAATACAAAGCCCAGGGATCAGCAAATCTGGTCTCTGGAACAACTAGCTAGGAAAGTTAGGAAAGCAGAAGTATTTTTTTGTTTTTTTTTTTTTTTGCACACACAGACAGAAAATACAGTAAATGCTTTGTTATTCGACTAAATTGCTATCAAAGGCTAGTACACTTGAGTGTATTAGCCTGTTTGTTAACTTTTAAGCAAAACTTTAGCCAAGAAGTGCAATCAACAATTTAAGCACAGAAAAACAGGAAAAACAGGTAATATAACAACAATATAAGCACAAACAGTGGTCGAAAAGCACAATAGATCGAAAGAAGCAATAAAAAAATGCTAAAAAATACTTATAATCAAGAAAGTCACTTTTTCTGCTCTCTGCTGCCTTAGGAACTCTGCAGGGGACCACAAAGAGCTATGCCAAGTTCTCTAATGCCAGAAAAGCCCGCCAAAGCGCGCTTTATAGCAGGGGGCTTGAAAAAACAGGAAATGACCCAAAATGGCCAATTAATTACTAGTTGCTGTCTCTAACCACTCCTCTGAGGACAAACAGGCAGCTCAGTACTCCCCACTCTCACTGGTGAGTAAAGAAACTTCCCTCTGGCCACACAAGAAAATGGAGGAACACAGGAACCAAATACAAAGCCCAGGGATCAGCAAATCTGGTCTCTGGAACAACTAGCTAGGAAAGTTAGGAAAGCAGAAGTATTTTTTTGTTTTTTTTGCACACACAGACAGAAAATACAGTAAAGGCTTTGTTATTCGACTAAATTGTTATCAAAGGCTAGTACACTTGAGTGTATTTGCCTGTTTGTTAACTTTTAAGCAAAACTTTAGCCAAGAAGTGCAATCAACAATTTAAGCACAGAAAAACAGGAAAAACAGGTAATATAACAGCAATATAAGCACAAACAGTGGTCGAAAAGCACAATAGATCGAAAGAAGCAATAAAAAATGCTAAAAAAATATTTATAATCAAGAAAGTCGCTTTTTCTGCTCTCTGCTGCCTTAGGAACTCTGCAGGGGACCACGAGGAGCTATGCCAAGTTCTCTAATGTAAAACAACTGGTCTGAAGCCCAAGTGCTTAAACTAAAAGGCTTAGAATGAGTTGCACCAAGAAGTAATAAATACAACTGAGTACTTTTAAGATGACGCAAAAGCAAAATAAATTAGGAAGAAACACAAATACAGTAAAAGCAGAAATTTTTTTTTTTTTCAGAAAAGTAGCAAAAACAGTATTTGAGTATGTAGCAATATTAGTCCACACACAGTTTGAAAAAAAATGTAATTACATTAAAAAGGACTAAAAGCAAGTGCAGAAAGGGTTTATTAGATAGAATGCGGTAAAGAGATGGGACTGGGGGAGTGTCCTAGATCAAATCTACAGTGGGGCGGGCACTGCAAAAGCCACCAAATTTAAACTACTACCAAGAACAGGGGGGGGGGGAGACAGTTTCAACAGAGCTAGATCTGAGGAATCAGTCCAAATTATAAAACCACAATAAAATGCAGGAAATATACTTAATAACTATATAAGAAAATTATGCTTTCTGTAATGCCTTCCAATCTGAATAGTCTATCAGATAAATATAAGAAAGAAAGAGTAGTGAACTATATTAAAAATGTAGAGTGCAAATAGCTATGCTACAGGAAACACACCTGGAAAGAACTGAGCATGTGAATTTGATAAAGAAAGTTTTTTAGGATGGTTATTCAGCAGAATATCTGGGGCAAAGGAAAAGAGAAGTACTTATATTAATTGCAAGAGGAGCTCCAATAGTGATAGAAGAGGAAAAAAAGATAATAATGGAAGATATATAGTACTAAGGGGCTACTGGCAAGGAAAGAGCACTACACTGGCATGCATTTTTGTTCCACCTAAAACTGTTATAATGGAGCTTCAAAAAATTCTGGGAGAAATAATCAACTTTCAGCAAGGAATATTACTTTTAGATGGAGACTAGAATTTGGTTTGCAACAGTGAAGATGTGTCTGAGGGCTTAGAAGTGAAAATATAACAAAGGAGGGTAGAGTTTTGAAGATTTTTATGAAAATATTTGACAGAGAAGATGTGAATTCAGTACTAGGAGTTCAGAGTGAATTTACATACTATTCTCCAAGATACAAAACATGGGCTAGGCTAGATATAATTTATATATCAGAGGAACATGTGCATTTAATTGAAGGTCATAAAACTCACCCAATAACTATCTTAGATCATGCACCAATAATAACTAAAATAAAAATGCAAGGTAATGAAATAAAAATGAGATGCTGCTGTTTTCCCATCTATTGGCTGAAAAGAGAGGAATTTAAGGAATGAGTTTTGGAATTAATTCAGGAACTACTAGAGAAAATAGAAATTTCTTCTGAAAATATAGCTAGGGTGTGGGATAAAATTAAAGTGGAGTTTAAAACTAGGGTGGAACTAAAGGAAAGGGTGATATGGCTAAGAAGTAACAAGAATTATTTAGAGGGACTGACAGTTGTTAAAGTATTGCAAAATAGTGGAATATCTCAGAACAAGAAAAGGAGCAACTACAGAATGCTACACAGAAAATAAGGGATTACCTCAATAATATGCTTGCGTTTAGCAAGATTGCTGTTAACCAACTGTTTTTTGATAATTATAGTGCACAAAAACTATTAGCACAATGACTCAGGCAACAGAAAGTGGAAAGGGCGGTCACTAAGCTTAGGGAGTCTGTAACAAGAGATCCTGTAGAAGTATTAGAAATATTTCAAAACTTTTATGAATGTTTGTATAAAGCAGAGAAATATGGAAATCAAGAAATGGTACAAATAGAAATGTTTGTGGAAGAATTAAATACTCCAAGGTTAGAGGTAGATGAAGCTGAATTACTAACAGTTAGAATAGGAAGAGCCAAGATAAAAATGGCTATGTATAACCAATCGACAGGAAAGTCCCCAGGAATAGATGGTATCCCTGTGGAAGTTCAGAAGCTAGGAGGGAAAAAAACTGAAAGATCTGGAAGGTTTTGTTTAACAGTATTTTAAGAGGAGGAGTACCAGCATCCTGGAAGAAGGTGGTGGTTAAGTTAATACCTAAAGAGGCTAAAGATTCATTGGATCCATCTTTATACAGGCCTGTTTCAATACTAAACCATGACTATAAAGTGTTTATGTCTATAATGGTTAAAAGAATGACAAAAATTGATAGATATGGATCAGTGTGATTTTTTGGAGGGGATGCAAACATTTCACAATATTTACAGAACACTGATGATCCAGGAGGAGGCAGAATGTAAGAAAATATCACTGTTATTGGTGTGTCTTGATGCAGAGAAAGCATTTGACAGAGTATACTGGGACTTCATGAGCAGGCCAATGGAAGCATTTGCTTTCCCTGATACAATAATAAGGTTAATTAGGAGTATATATGATGGATCAGAGGTGAAAATTAAAGTGGATGGGTCCTCTTTGATGACTTCTGTGTTGTTTTGAGTAGAGGAACCAGGCAGGGCTGCCCGCTTTCCCCTTTGTTGTTTGCATTATATTTAGAAACACTGGCAAAGAAAATAAGGGACTCAGAAATTCAAGGATATAATTGGTATGGTAGTCAGGAAAAGCTGGCTCTATTTGCAGATATTATTTTATACATCACAAAACCAGAAAGGGACATTATAGGGTTGTGGAACATTTTAAGACAGTTTCAAATCTTCTTGGGATGCAAAATTAATGAAGCTAAAACAAAGGCAATAGCAGTAAATTATATACCCACACACGAATTGGTCCAACAATATCCATATTTATGGAGACATGATCAAATGATGTATTTAGGAGTATGGATTAGAAATGACTCTGTTTTGGTAGCTAAAGATATGTGGTAAGAGACTAAACAAAAGATAATACAAAAATTAAGAAACTGGAAGCTTTGTTTTATGGCTATGGATACTAAGATACAAGCAATTAAAATGTTTTTAGTACGTTTAGTCTTATACACAGATCAAGCATATTTTTATCAACCAGAGGAGAAGCTGTGGACAGCAATTAAAAAGAGGTGAAGGATTTTATCTGGGAAGGGAAAACAGCAAGGGTCAAATGTGATAAGCTGATCTTCCAATAGAACAAGGCAGACTAGGATTACCCAATTTAAGGGGATATTTTAGAGCAACACAGTTAAGGCTCTTGTATATAACACAGGCAGAAAACTATAATTCAAAGTGGAAAGGAATGATGATATGGGGGAAAGCTCAAGAAATAGAGAGATTCAGATTTTGGATGCAGACTCTTAAGGAAAACAACAAAAATCATGCAGAGTATTATATTCATAAAATAGCATGGCGCATTCTAAGAACTATACCAGCACGAGAATGGAGAAAAGAGATTCTGCCAATAGGGATGCCTGTGGTTAGTGATACAGATAAGAGGCAAGAGGGGACTGGAATTTATTGGAGAAAACTGGCAAAGGAACCAAGGTATTTGGAGCAAATAACTAGAAAGGGAAAGGTGATAGAATGGGAAGAGGCCAAGAATTTATTTGGACTGCAGGTTAGAGATTGCCTTCCCTATCAAGGATTGATATCAGAACACAGACAAAGGGAAAGAAATAGGGGGGGGTCTAAATGAAAGGCCAGCACTGGTAGAGTTTTTAATAGAATCTAGAACAGAAGTTGCCATTTAAAAAAGAAATAATTAGTAGAGCATGTAAAATATTGCATGATAATTATAAGAATCAATCAGATGAGCTTAGAAAGGATTGGGAAGAGAGATTGGATAAGCAATTCACAAAGAGACAATGGGGAGATGTGTATATATCTCCAAAATATGCAACAAAGTCTAGAATATGTAAGATCTTTCCCTGGAAGTGTTTACATAGGTATTTTTATAGGTTTACTATCATTTTGTCAATCGCAGTTCGTGCAATTGAAAAAATTTCGAATCTGGTTGTCACGGAATCAAAAACTCGAAAAAAATGATGTAGAAACTGACAACAGCAAATGCAATTCAACATTCGCTGTTGTCAGTTCCGACATTTCAATGTAGATCGCACTATAGTATGGATCGGGAAATGTACCCTTTCCCTCACTATAGTGCAATCCCGGAGTTAGTATATTGAAATAGCAGGGGGTGTGGGGGGTGCAGGGGGGCTTGATGCCCTGCAAACATGTTATTTACTGTGCAACGCACAGTAATGGTGTCCCAGGAAGTGTGGTGACTGTTCAAAAATGTCGAAGTCGACATTTACAGTCACCACACTTAGAGTTTATTTTTGTTCGTTATTTGCAGTTTCGAGGTTTTCCTTTGACATAACCGCGATTCGCTGTTGTGCAATACGGTTAAATGATAGTAAATCATGAATCAAAGTACTGCCCAATAGCCACAGGACTTGAATATCACGAACTTGATAAAAACAACTTGAGGTAATCAGGAACTTTTATTTCACATAGAAAATAATGAGTAAAACAAGCACTTTCGCTCGGCCAATACCGAGCTTCTTCAGAATACAAAATCCTTTGTGCTTTCATTAGCACTCATTAAATAGTCACTAAAACAATCACATGACCCTTCTAACTCCCTCCCTGTTAATTAAAACCACACACTGTCATGTAAAGTGTAAACATGTGTGCAATATCTAAAAAATAAACCTCATTAAAATGCATAGGATTGTAAAATTATGCAACCAATGTCCATATACCATAACAGGTAATACCTTTCTTCTCTAGGTCAAGCTATAACCATCACATAAACATAACAGTAAATAAACTTGGTACATAATTTACAATAAACATTAAAACGGACACTAAAATGGGTGAGATTGCATTCAAAGCATCAACTAATGTGTTACTATTATGATGTTATAAGCATTCTTAACTTTAATACACTACTAATATTAATATTTTCATTCAACCCAGGAAGCCTTCCTGAGTCTAACTTAAGCTGCCAATGTAGTTCACGGTATTCAAGACTGGCTTTCCAGTTACCACCTCTCAAATCTGGTGTCACTTGCTCTAAAACCATGAACTTTAACTCCATATTTTCACACACCTGTGAATGCTTAAAAAAACATTATTTTCTTTACCTTTAGAAACATCATAAAGATGCTCATAAACTCTTCTCCTTAATTGCCGCTCTGTTTTACCCACATAAAAACTGTAACAATATATACATATTCCTAAATAAACCACCCCTTTAGTTCCACAATTAAAATAATTAGTGGACTTGAATCTAAATTTTCTGGAGGGAATGAACACTGTATCCTGACTAAACATAAAGCTACAACTGTTTACAAGAACCACATTTGTGTGTACCCACTTTTGTCCTGCTTGTTCTTAGTCCAATGTCTCCATTTTTCTCAAACGTTTCCTTTAAGTTGGTATCCCTTTTCCTTACAAAATGGGGGCAAGATGGAACAAATTGTTTTACTTCATCATGTAAAGCTAGTATAGGCCAAAGTTTTGAAATAATCTGTTAAAGGAAAAATGTGAATAAAATTATTCTTTAGTTTTGAAATAATCTGTTAAATTTTTTGAGAACTAGTGGAAAAAGTGTGAATAAAATTATTCTTTGGATCTAGCTGTTTCAATCCTATTCCTTGGTTAGGAGTGCAAATCCAGTTCCTAACAAAGGGAAATACTTCAAATCCCTGTTTTCTGTAACCTCTTGAATCATAAGGTCAATCAAGGTCCTGGGGTAACCCTTTTCTTCAAACAATGCCCCAAGGGTGTGCACTTCCTCCATAAAACTTTCAAATGTACTGGACATTCTCGATGCTCTAATAATCTGACCCTTGACTATCCCTTTCTTCTGATAGAAGGGATGTCCACTATCAAAGTGGAGATAGGAGTTCGAGAATGTACTTTTCCTGTACAACTTTGATTGGAAGCAATGATTGTCATAATCTTTAGAGTCACATCTAAGTAATTTAATTTGTCGTGGTCAATGTTATAAGTAAAATTCAGAAACCCAGTGCTGTTGTTAATGTACTTCAGGAACTCATTTAAGTCTTCCTTGGTACCTTTCCACAACAAACAGATGTCGTCAAGGTACCTCATATACTGTCCTATAAATTCAGACCATTGACTCTTAAAGACGTATTTCTGCTCCCAATAGTATAACACACAATTGGCATATAACGAAGCACAAGGGGCCCCCATCGCCACACCTTTCTTTTGGCGATAAAACTCCCCATTAAAATAAATGAAATTATTTTCCAGGACAATTTCCATGAATTCTAGAACCAAATTAATAATGATGTTGTCAAGGCCAGATTCGGATACTAAAACTTCCCTGAACCAATCCAATCCTGTCAAATGAGGGATACTAGGAAAGAGTTCAACAATGTCAATAGTGACCATTGAAAGGTGCACATCAAACATCTGTTGGTCGATTCCTTTCAAGAAATCCCACGAATACTTGCAAATATGTGTAATGGAAGATAACATTTTTTTCACAGTATAGTCTACAAACTTCGCCAAGGGTTCAGTAATACTTCCTGCACCAGAAACAATTGGCCTAAATTTAATTGGATCTAGACTTTTGTGGGTCTTGGGGATGCCAAAAATAACTGGGATTCTTGTTTTTTCCACATGTAAATAATTATATAAACGCTCATTAATAGTACCTTGTAGAAGATGGTCATATAAGTAATAACTTATTTTAGAATGTGCAATATTAATTTCATTTAACAATAACAGTTTGTATTGGTCTGTTTCCTGTAACATAGTGTGTAAACAAGAGTCATAGTCCACTATGTACATCAGCACTACACCTCCCCCCTTATCAGGTTTCATTACCCTACACTTTTCTTGTTTCAAATAATCAATCAATTGCATCTCCTTATCATTAAGATTGACAGGGTAGGTATTGTTCTTACATCGTTCCATGTTCCTAATCTCTCTTTCTACCAGTTCCTCGAAAACCTTAAGGGAAGGGTGAGTAGGGGGATTGAAAGTACTAGACCTTGTCAGTCCTGTGTTGGTGTTGGTTTGGCCCTTGAAAAATATAGCTAAATTCAGTTGTCTAATGAATAGCTTTAGATCAATCAACGTGTTTGTCATGTTAGAGGGACGAGAGGGAACAAAATGAAATCCCCTAGAAAACAAATCAAAAAAGTCTTTAGTGAGTACCAATTCGGTGAAATTAAATATAGTGAAGTTGTCTTTTCTACAAATCACCTGTTTATCACAAGTATTCTGTGATTCTGTGGTAGAAGTCAGTGTTTCCACAGATTCTAATTCGGGGGGGGGGTGGTTCCAGCCCTAGTTTTGGTATCTCATCCCCCTCCCCCCTCTGGTGGGGGGATGCTGAAAATCCTGGAAAGACTGCTTCCTTCCCTTTTCGGCTATTCTTTCACTTCTTCTAAGAGGCTCGGTCCCAGGTCTAGAATAATTACCATTACTATTTGTCTCATTCACCCTATCTACAAAAACAGTTTCAGCATTGTTCTTCCATCCCCCACTTCTGGGGGCAGGGTAAGCTATCCCCTCTCTATATTCAAAGAGGTCTCTTTCTAACTTCCTGATTTTTCTGTTCAATATTTTAATACAATATTGATCCACTTCATGAAATACATTGTCGTAATTTATCTTAACACTAATAAAATTATTGTCATTAGTTACATTGTGATTCAAGGCATTCAACTCTTTTAACAAAATGTCAGCTTTGGTCTCGTATTCAGCAATCATTAACTTAAGCATTTCTATTCCAGCTTTGTTAAAGATCTCACACAATTGGTGGTAAAAAACAGTCCCTGGTTGTGCACTGTTAGGGAACTTATATAATCAAAGCCCCTTAGGGACTCGATTAACTTGTACGCATTCTTTGAGATAATCTATCTCAAGCTGATTACTCTTGAACGTGTACAATTTGTCCCTAAAACCATTAAAATTGTCCTCAATGTTTTTGTTGAAACCAGTGTTTACAGTACCTTGATTGAAATGGAACTGTTTACCAGTCCAAGCTCCAAAATTAAATTCTTTATGGTTGTCTTCCGTTCTGGTTCTATAAGTCGCACCAGTTCTAGTACAGAGGTCTGGCCATTACTCTGTAGGATGTTACCAGGAAGCTCATCATCCACGCTATTACTAGCGTTCGGTGCAGGAGGTGTGACCCGTTTCCTTTGTTGGTCTGTGAGCTGTAATTGGTTGCCAGGCAACCCTGTAGTCAATTCCGTGCTTCGTTCACGAATGTTGTTGGAATGCTGCGTTAAAAGGGCCAAAACTTGTTTAAATTCGGCCAGAGTTATGGGAGCGTTGTCAGAGTCATCCTTGAGAAGTGTTGGGGTTTCCAAAAAACTCCCCGAATCCATTCCTTCTGCCATGGGTTCAAAACAAGCCACAGAACCGTGAAAAAAATGAACCAATAATCAAAGTACTGCCCAATAGCTACAGGACCCGGATATCACGAACTTGATAAAAACAACGTGAGGTAATCAGGAACTTTTATTTCACATAGAAAATGAGTAAAACAAGCGCTTTCGCTCGGTCAATACTGAGCTTCTTCAGAATACAAAATCCTTTGTGCTTTCATTAGCACTCATTAAATAGTCATTAAAACAATCACATGACCCTTCTAACTCCCTCCCTGTTAATTAAAACCACACACTGTCATGTAAAGTGTAAAGGTCTAACTTCCTTTACCATAAACATTTCATAAGTGTATGCATGTAAAACTGTACATAGGTTCATAGGTTGGTAGTAGGGTATCGGCCCTAGGGCCTATACAAGCCTAGCCATAACAATTTCCCGGCTATTTCTTCCCACACTATTTACTTCCCTGGACCCCTGTTTAGCAGGGCGACTGATGTGATCCCTGGAAAACAATCAGCCCTTGCAAGGCTCAAACCCAGGACCCTGCATACCTTAGCCAAAGTGATTCACCACTACGCCATATCATAATGCTGTCCTTTCATAGATCTGTCCAAATGCTC
Organism: Protopterus annectens; assembly: GCF_019279795.1. Lineage (NCBI taxonomy): Eukaryota > Metazoa > Chordata > Ceratodontiformes > Protopteridae > Protopterus > Protopterus annectens. The sequence goes on from NC_056745.1 coordinate 639,350,771, forward strand.
ATGTGTGAGCCTGTAGTTATCTTGTCTGGCACTATACGTGTCTTGTGCTTCATTTGGGTATATATTCCATATCTTGAATCAAATGTATTACTATAAGTTGTGTGGCCTTTTAGTATGACACCATATCTGGGAGTCTCAAACCACCCAGTTCCTTTGTCAGTATTGTTTTTCCTGTTGCACTTTTTCACTTTTGTTGTCTCAAAGAAATTGCTTAATTTCCTTTTTCATATTCTTCCATATTTGATCTGTTAGTTGATGCATATAAGCCTGAACTTCATAAAGAACCATTGGAACAAAAAAACATATTAATCACTTGTATCATATTGTTGCCTGTAAATAAGTTTCCATAGTCTCATCTTGATGTCCATAAACAACAATTTCCATGGTCTTATCTTATAGTCCTTTTGAATATTTTTCCCACATTTCTTTAGCTACTTGTTCAATGTCCCCTTTCAACCAAATTCCTGAGAATTTCATTTATGCTGACCCCACAAGGAGAGGAAACTATGTACTAAGTCATATGTTGGGGAATAATTCATTACTATAGCCTTTGTTTTTGCTTCATTTACTTTATATTCTGTTGTATTATTAAAATGTTTCAGTTTTATCAAACATACTTTTTATAAAATTTTTCTTATTAGTAACATATATTATGTTCTGAAACAGAAATATTTTGTTTTTATTTTTTTAGAAATATTTATTTTGTTAGTATTTCTCCATTTATATCCTATTATGTTTGATTGTCTTAGTTTATGTCCCTAGCTAATGGCTCTAAATACAAAGCAAAGAGTAATGGTGAAAGTGGACAACCCTGGCTAGTTCTTCTGGTAAGGCTAAATGCTTTATATGCTCACTACCACAGTCTACACTGGCTTGAGTTCCCGTCAACGTCTTATTGCAAGAAATCTGTACAAAGCCTAAAATAATGGGTGACAAGGGTCCAAAAAGAGGGACAAATTTTAAGTATTGCTGTCATAACCTCAGAAAGTTGTTAGAATAACAGGATTTGAGTTAGCATGCATTTTCTGAGGGACATGTAGTCTGAAACTCAAATGTATGCCATTATTTAGTAACATCAACACTCTATTTGCCAGAAAACCACAAATTTCATGAGAAACAGACCAAAAATATGAAGCAAAAATCTGGATATTCTGCAAAAGTCTGGACTATTGAAAGGTATGGTTCCCCTGTAGATATTAAATATTAATGTTATCCATATGAGTGGAAAACCAAATGGCTTAAAAGATCTCTTCATAAATTCTCAACTCATTCTGTCAAATGATTTTTCAGCATACAAACATATTAACATTGATATATCGTTTTTATTTGATGCAGCCTTTTGAATCTTTTGCCAATGTCCCCTATGATGGTTCTTCCCTGTTCAGGAAGTCTGTACATGAGACCCTGGTCTAGTGTGAAAAGGACGGGAAGACACTGACTGCTATCATAATTCGCTTCTCCACCCCTCAAAGGCCCTTTTCAAGGAACCAGCGAGGGGCAAAGAAGATGTGGTTCCAGAAATCTCAGTTCTCCCGGGACACTCAGGACTCATCTTCCCCCAGAGGCAGAGGGGGGATATGATAGACACCAGCCCAGAGGTAGAGGGGGTCCGAGGAACGTCAGGTCTTACATCTAATGGAGTGGGAGTCCTTAACAACAGACCGTTGGGTGTTCTCAGTCATATCCAGAAGCTATACCATCGTGTTTATGGATACACCTCCCCCACCAAAACACCTCACAGACGTTCCACCCGTGCAAAGAGGGGTAGCAGCACTAGAAATACAACAGCTGCTAAGAAAGCAAGTCATCCAACCTGTCTCCCTAGACCAATCTGGGTCAGGCTTCTATTCCAGGTTATTTTTAGTGCCAAAGAAAATGGGGGACCTAAGACCAATTCTGGATCTTTCCACCTTGAACCTGTTTGTACCCAAGGAAAAATTCTGGATGGTCACCCTTTAGTCTATTCTGCCCTGTCTGCAGGCAGAGGATTGGATGTGCTTGATAAACCTCAAGGACACGTACTATCACTTCAAAATGAACAGGCACTCATAGATTTATAGGTAGGTACTAGGCTATTGGTCCTAGGGCCTATATAAGCCTAGCCAAATGGTACACTGGCTTTTGCCACCCAAGAAAATTATTTTCCTGTGCCCCTGTCAAGCAGAGCTACAGAAGTGATCACCAGGGTGAATTTCCTATCTCCCATCCAATCATCAAGAATTTTCTTGAGTGCTAATGAGGAGCTTTGTTTGATATAGATAGGTATCTTGTTCCAGAGTATGGGAAGTCTCTGGGACAGGAATCTATCCCTCCAGCATGTTCTGTTTATTGTGATGACAAGGTTTAGGTCCCTAGAGCATGTAGCTCAGAGGGATTGGGATTTCTTTAAGTGGAGCATGTCCAACAGCTCTGGGTTTGACATAGCTTTGTATGTTAGGCAGAGATCGCCCCTGAGTAGGCGATATGTGATGGAGTAAAGCTGTAGTTTTTTGAGATGGTCTGCATAGGGCATCTGTTTGAGGCCAGTAATCCTCTTTGTGAGGTATTTCTGTGGTCTTTCCAGTTGTTGTAGATGTCTTGTGAGGTACATACCAAAAGGGGCGTTGTACTCTATAATGGGTCTAATGAGTGATGAGTAGAGGGGAACAATGACCTCTTTTTTTCTGGATGAAAATCCTTTTGTGATGAGATGAGCCATGTAGAAGGATTTCCTGACCACTGTGGCGATGTGATTATCAAAGGAGAGACTACTGTCCACCTGTGTCCCAAGGTCTCATCACATTTTCGGCATTAAGTAGACTTCCAGCTATGTGGTAGTTCATGGGTATAGAGTTTTTACCAAAGGGGATGAAAATACACTTTTTGGCATTGAGCTTCAGGCCATGGCTTTGACACCAGGTATCTGTCTCAGTGAGGCCCTTTTGTAGTTTGTCCACATCGTTAGAAGTTTCGATTATGGCTCCTAGTTTGCAGTCATTTGCAAACTTTGTTAGCCAAAGACCTTCTGTGTTGGCCTGCACTTCAGAGAAGTAGATACCAAACAGGAGAGGACCCAGGACTGAACCCTGTGGTAGTCCACTTGTCACTGGTCTGATGTCGGATTTGGAATCCGCTACTTTCACAGTGTGGGTTCTGTCCGTGAGCCAGTTGGCAACCCATCTTGTGACATAGGGATTTATACATAGTTTAGTGAGCTTATCTATAATTCCAGAGTGGGGGATTGTATCAAAAGCCTTGGTGAGATCTAGATAAGCTGTGTGAACCATTTTACCCTCATCTATGGCTTTGGGGACTGCTTCAAAGAAGTCAATCAGGTTTAGGAGACATGATCTGTCTTTTATAAATCCAAACTGGGTAGGGTCCAGAGTTTGGAGATTACCAATTTTTTTTCTTTATGAGTTCCACGATGATACATTCCATGGCCTTGCAGACCAGGCTCGTCAGGCTAATGGGGTGGTAGTTCCCGGGGTCCGTCGTGGTTCCCCTTTTGTGGAGTGGGATAACCGTCGCGGTGCGCCATTTAGTGGGTATAAAGCCTGAGGTGAGGCTATGATTGAACATGGTATTTAGGTAGGGTGCCAGTTCATTCTGTAGTTCGTGTAGAACGTAGCCTGGGATATTGTCATGTCCCATGGATGCTGTGTTCTTGGCTTTGGAGAGTGTGTTTTTTACCTGTGTAGCTGTGATTATAGGAACTTTGCATTCTTCCGGTATAGAGATGGGCCCTCTAGGGGGTGAGAGGGTGGTAAAGTTAGCACTGAACCTATCTGCTAGAATGTTGGCAATATCAGTTGGTTCTGTATATTTAGTGCCATTGTGCTGTAACTCAGAGCAGATCTGAGTGTTCCCATTTAGATTCTTGACATAGCTATAGAATGCTTTGTGGTTGTCTTTAGAGTCAGTGGCAATTTAGTTTTCATAACTAGCTTTGGAGGATTTTATGAGGGATCTCAGCTTCTTACTGAGGTTGACCAGGGAGTTCCTCCAGTCATGGGATTTTACTCTTTTTTGCAACAGTTTCTTTCTTCTGTTGTAGAGTTTGTTTATGGCAGAGGACCACCAGATTGGCTTTCTTTTTTGGAGGATAACATCTTGGTTCTATTAGGGATAGCATGATCCATGCACTCGTGTAAGTGCTTATAAAGTGCATTTGTGTAGGATACGGCAGTCATACCTCTATTGTCCATCTGCATGGGTGTCATGAAGTTTGCCACTTCTGTCTTAAGAAATGTGAAGTTGGCTTTGGAGAAGTTTTTTACAATGGTTTCCCTAACTGGGGTCTCAGTGATCTTTTCCCAGTCTATGTCTAGACACCTCACACATCCAGTTAAACAGTATATTTATAAAACACATAACCTTTCCAAGTTTAACCCAGAAATGTTCATTACCGCACTATCATCTATTAACTGGATCTTACTGAAAATCCTCCCCTTAGGCAATGTTGTAATTGAATTCAATACAACTTTTCTAAATATCGTAAATAGCCATGTACCTCCTAGAAGGAAGAGACTGAAAACATAATGCAATGTGGCTATCCAAAAACAGTAGAATGCTAATGCAGGATTATGAAAAAACATGGAAAGAATGGCAAAAATACAAAACACATCAATATTTTGAAAACTTCAGAATGCTTCACAATAGGACTAAAAAGCAAATACATGAAGACAAAAAATATACTATAACAACTTTCAGAATAATACTAAACACAACCCTAAAATGTTTTGGACATCCATTAAAGAAATCTTAACATCCCAGCCAAAAATTCAACTCAAAGACCTCTTCCAATAACTTACCACTCGAAACTGCAATATAGTTCAACTCTTATATTATAGATAGTATAGCATCTCTAACCAAGGATTCCTCAAAAGCTAATCTCAACCCTATCCAACAGCCACATATCACCACATCCACTTTCACCTTCAAACCTGTGCCCACATCCTGTATAAAACTATTCTTAAACAAATTTAAACCATGTTCTTCTTCAGCTGATGACTTTCCAAGTGCATACCTAAAATTAGCAGGCAATACCATTGCCTATTTTGTTTCAGTCCTTGTAAATAGATCAGGCCATGAATCCCATGTTCCTGCTCTCTGGAAAAAGTCACACATTATCCCTCTGCACAAAGGAGGAAATTCAACAGACATTAATAACTTTAAACCTATGACAATCTTAACTCCTCCCACCAAAATACTTGAAAAATGTGTTCAAAAACAATTGCTAGGACTATCTTCTGCAGGAAGAACTCCCAGCCTCTACATCTCCTACACAACACATCTTCTGTCCTTCCTGTAGCACTAGCACTGCCATTCTAACCTATATAGACACTGTCAATAAAGCTAGAGGTAATGGCCAACTAGTCTCTTCCTTATTTCTAGACTTGTCTAAAGTCTTTGACAAGTTTGTCACAGCAAACTTCTACTTCATATATACTCACTAGGCCTCTTAACGCTACCTGTCAAATAGGTATCAGTCAGTAAAATGACACTCAAGGCTCTCTCCGTACCTCCAGTGACCACTGGTGTACCACAAGGCTCTATTCTTAGTCCACTCCTCTTTAACATTTTCACCAACACCGTCTATACTTTCACACAACAGGCCATCCTAATACAATACACAGATGATTCCACTCATTTGCACATCCAACAACATGGTTCTCCTCCTAAAAAATTACTCAGAAGCTTTAAGAGACATTTAAGAGCCACCTCATAACTCACAACTTAGGCTCAACCCAAAAAAGACCAAAATACTACTTTTTCCCCAAATCCCTCTCTCATGAAAAAACAAAATTTAAAGTTCTCTCTCTTGATAATACAACCATTGATGTCACTTCTCATAGCAAAGTATTAGGAGTGATAGTAGATGATAGGAAGTGATGGGTAGGTATGGTGTTAAGCAAAGGAATGCAGAAGGTCAGATGGTAGTGGATTTTGCAAAAAGGATGGACATGGCTGTGGTGAATACGTATTTTAACAAGAGGGACGATCATAGGGTGACATACAAGAGTGGAGGAAGATGCACACAGGTGGATTATATCTTATGTAGAAGGGCCAGTCTGAAGGAGATTGGAGACTGTAAAGTGGTGGCAGCGGAAAGTGTAGTTAGGTAGCATAGGATGGTGGTTTGTAGGATGACATTGGTGATCAAGAAGAGGAGGATGAGTGTGAGGGCAGCACCAAGGATCAAATGGTGGAAACTGAAAAAGGGTAATTGTGAGGTGGAGTTCAGGGAATAATTAAGACAGGCACTGGGTGGTAGTGAAGAGTTACTGAATAGCTGGGTAACTACAGCAGAGCTAGTAAGAGAGATGGCTAGAAAGGTGCTTGGTGTGATATCTAGAAAGAGGAAGGAGAACAAGGAGACCTGGTGGTGGAATGAAGAAGTACAGGAGAGTATACAGAGAAAGAGGTTGGCGAAGAAGAAGTGGGATTGTCAGAGAGATGAAGAAAGTGAGCAAGAGTATAAGGAGATGAGGTGCATGGCAAAGAGAGAGGTGGTGAAAGCTAAGTATAAGGCTTATGAAGAAATGTATGAAAGGTTGGACACTAAGGAGGGAGAAAAGGACCTGTACCAATTGGCTAGACAGAGGGACCAAGCTAGTAAAGATGTGCAGCAGGTAAGGGTGATAAAGGATAATGAGGGAAATGTACTCACAAGCGAGGAGAGTGTGTTGAGCAGATGGAAAGAGTACTTTGAGGGGCTGATGAATGAAGAGAATGAGAGGGAGAGAAGGGTGGATGATGTGCAGATAGTGAATCATGAAGTGCAGTGGATTAGCAAGGAGGAAGTAAGGATAGCTATGAAGAGGATGAAGAATGGAAAGGCTGTTGGTCCAGATGACATACCTGTGGAAGCACAGAGGTGTTTAGGTGAAATGGCAGTGGCGTTTTTAACTAGATTGTTTAACGAAATCATGGAAAGTGAGAGGATGCCTGAGGAATGGAGAAAAAGTGTTTTGGTACCGATTTTTAAGAATAAGGGTGATGTGCAGAGCTGTAGTAACTACAGAGGGATTAAACTGATCAGTCACAGCATGAAGTTATGGGAAAGAGTAGTGGAAGCTAAGTTAAGAAGGGAGGTGATGATTAGTGATCAGCAGTATGGTTTCATGCCAGGAAAGAGCACTACAGATGTGGTGTTTGCTCTGAGAGTGTTGATGGAGAAGTACAGAGAAGGTCAGAAGGAGTTGCATTGCATCTTTGTAGACTTAGAGAAAGCATATGACAGGGTGCCTAGAGAGGAGTTGTGGTATTGTATGAGGAAGTCAGGAGTGTCAGAGAAGTATGTAATAGTGGTACAGGATATGTACGAGGGTAGCGGTGAGGTCTGCGGTGGGAGTGACGGATGCATTTAAGGTGGAGGTGGTATTACATCAAGGATCAGCTCTGAGCCCTTTCTTATTTGCAGTGGTGATGGACAGGTTGACAGACGAGATCAGACAGGAGTCCCCATGGACTATGATGTTTGCAGATGACATTGTGATCTGTAGTGAGAGTAGGGAACAGGTGGAGGAGACCCTGGAGAGGTGGAGATATGCTCTAGAGAGAAGAAGAATTAAGGTCAGCAGGACTAAGACAGAATATGTGTGTGTGAATGAGAGGGAGGCTAGAGGAATGGTGAGGATGCAGGGAATAGAGGTGGCAAAGGTGGATGAGTTTAAATACTTGGGATCAGCAGTTCAGAGTAATGATGAGTGTGGAAGTGAGGTGAAGAAGAGAGTACAGGCAGGATGGAGTGGGACGAGTACCAGTAAGAGTGAAAGGGGAGATCTACAAGAGGGTAGTGAGACCAGCTATGTTATATGGGTTGGAGACAGTGGCATTGACAAAAAGGCAGGAGTTAGAGCGTGACGTGGCAGAGTTGAAGATGTAAGATTTGCACTGGGTGTGACAAGGATGGACAGGATTAGGAATAAGTATATTAGAGGGTTAGCCCAGGTTGGAAGGTTTGGAGACAAAGCCAGAGAGGCAAGATTACGTTGGTTTGAACATGTGCTGAGGAGGGATGCAGAGTATATTGGGAAAAAGTTGCTAAGGATGAAGCTGCCAGGTAACAGGAAAAGAGGAAGGCTTAAGATAAGGTTTATGGATTTGGTGAGAGAGGACATGCAGCTGGTTGGTGTGACAGAGCAAGATGCGGAGGACAGGAAGAAATGGAAACAGATGATCCGCTGTGGTGACCCCTAACGGGAGCAGACGAAAGAAGAAGAAGTGGATGATAATCTTACATTCGACCTGCATATAAAAATTACATAAGACAAACTAATCAAAAACTAGAGATGCTTTCCAGAACAAAAAACTTTCTCATGACACAACTAAAACTACACTTGCCACTACTTATCTCCTCCCCACTCTTCATTATGGTGCTCCCATCTTTACTAACCTCCAGGCTTCACAAAACTTAAAACTTGAACAATGTTATAACAAAGTTGCTAAATTTGAAGCACATACCCCTTTCAGAATCCATTACTGTACAGGAGTGAAAAGCATTAATTGGTTAGAACTGCCACATCAACTAACATATACACAATTTCTCATCACCTATAAACTTATCCAGCATTCGTCTGCTTGTCTAATCCTAAAAAACATTCTACACAACTAATTTCCCAGTCCATCATTGCGATCTAGTGACCGAAAACTGTCTGTCTACAAAACTAGCAAATCGTCTAGTCATTGTCTGTACTTGTACAAGGTTGCTATGGCCTGGAACTCCTTACCTGCATCCATCAGGTTTATACTCTCCCACCCATCTTTCAAAACCACTCTGAAATACTTCCGAGCTATAATCTGGCTCTGTTTTTGCTCAAAACCAGGATAAACTATGTACCTAAATGTAAACAAGTACCTTTTCATTCGTTATACCTCATTACTCTTATCTTCTTCAATTAATTCCTTACTGCTATCTAATTCTCTTCCCTGACTTTCTCTCTAAATATATCATAAGCCTGTTTTCCCTCACTTGGTATTTCAGTACCTATTTGTATTAGACTACCTTACCTTTAATTTCTCTACAAACTGTCTAAAATGTCTCTAAATATTAAATGATTGGTTAAGAATTGATACAAGGTATATGACAATGTTTTTATATTATGCTTAATTTGTTATAACTAAACAGCAGATGCTTTTGTTTTATTTTTGAATATTGTATAATTATTGTTCTCAAAATGTTTTGCAGTATTTGAAGTTTTTCTCCCCAGGTCTCTGCTGAAAATGGGCTTCTACATAGTCAGACTTTCCTGGTAATCAAATGTCAATTAAAAAGTAATAAATAAATGAATAAGACATGACTCAAACTTAGAGACAAAACCAATTAAAAAACATTCATGTATCCTCCAAAGGCATGTTTGTAGTCATGTGTGTCAAACCTAGAGTCTCAGGCTCAAGTTAGAAAAGAGACTGAGGGTGCTGGAGTAGATGTCTGTCTCTTAGCACCTAATCCTCAGGTAGATGTCCCTTGTAAAAGGCAACAAGTGACAAAGATGTCCCTTGTAAAAGGCAACAGGTGACAAAATATATATATCCCCTTCTACTACTACTCCTAGGCATCCAACAGCTGAAGTCTTTAAGATGATGAAAGAGAGGGATAAAGTGATGCAATGGGTAAAACAGCACTTTCTGTCTTTCCTCAGTTCCTAGATGTGACAGAAATTCTCTTGCACACTAGGTCCTTTTTTAAGAAAGCAATTCAAATCTGAGCAACAAATTTAAAAAAAAAATGGCAAGGGGACTCTAAGATAAAGAAGAGAGCTCCAAGAGTAATGGCGATCAACTCTGATTATTCCTGTTCAACTCCCCCACCCAGTTCTCGTCCCCACAGCAGCCAAATCTCAGTTTTCCCCAGAATTGCTTTCAAACTTTCATATTGCCTCCCACTATGGCAAATAATCACTTTAGATTCCTGGGTGTTAAATATTATAAGAAGAGGTTAAAAGCTTCAATGGAATTCCAAACCAACACTCTCAGGCAATGTTTGCCATATCGGTCACTGCAGCAGTAGCCTTAACTATATGGGTTATATCCTGACAAGGATAAAACAACTGGCCAGCTTCCAAAGCTTCAGGGCACCTTTCACGCACCCAAACTGTTAGACTTGAGCAGAGCTGACTAAAAGACAAGTTTGGGTATGAAGCCCTTCAAAGCTTTACTGCTGTGGAAACTACAATCTCTCGAGCTTCTCCATTACCCATAATGCCATAGTCTCCCTCCTTCTCCAGATCTTGTTTGCTGCCATTGTGAACAGATGTGGTCACTACAGCTCTTGAATTAATTTTCTTCAATTAAATAATAAGTGGCTCATTTTTTGCTATATAGCTTTGATTACATTTCCAGTTATTATCCTCCCTTTACCCTTCATCTTCTTTTGCCGTTGGTAACCATAGTTGGGAATTTTTTCTCTATTGACATTTATTGGCTAACTTTCTCTCTCTTTCTTTATGTGAGTAATCTTCTTACCATTGTTGGTATATATTCCCTTACCACTTGTTATTTTCTTTATACAATTTCTTTTCTTTCTTCTCTTTTGGTAAAAGAAAAAATCTAGTTCTATTACGATATTTTATTTTTTGTTTCTTGTCACTGTGATTGTTACAGGAAGGTATTATGGCAGATAAACCTTTGGGATTTAAAAAATGTAGTAAATGTGGGCACAAGATTCCCTAGCTGATGCCCATTCATTGTGCGTCTATTGGTTAGGATGGGAACATTTACAGGCTTTCTGCTTTATTTGCAAGTCATTTAATCCAAGAGCTCTTGTAAATAGAAAAAAAAAATAATGCTTAAAGGCCTTATTCCTTCATCCTTTGAAAAATCACCATCAGGAGCTCAAGTCTCCAAAAGTGAGAAAATGAAGGTTAAAAAACGACCTTCTAAACAAACTGGCTCATCTCATTCTTCTTCAGATCTGTCCTTGGAACCAAAAAAGAAAACCAGAATTACTTTGGATCTGACACCATGTCTTCAGATCTTACCACTTCAGACACCAGGTCCGTCTCTTCAGATCCTACTCCTTCAGAGCCAAAACCACTACCTAGAACCAAGTGTATGTCTTACCCGGATCCAGTACCATTTTGGCTCCCATGACTATTCCTGGAAGGATGCCATTGTCCCTCCATCACCTCTTCACGTTTGTCCAGAAGTCTCACGGAAGCGGATGTGGACAGAAAGATGAGAACTTTTCTTTTGACACAAATTCAGATGGGAGTTCTCCCAGCCCCTACTCCAATGGTTCCGGAGGCCTTAGCTTGTATAACTCTGCCTATTCTGGCTTCTTCTCCAATTCGTTCTTCTGTTTCAGAGCCCTTGGGTCTGAGTCTTCTGGTGCCATCTGTTTTGGATCCGAAGATACCTCTATCTTCGGATCTGATGTCTTTTCCGAGTATACCAGCTCAGAACATGTCAGAGGTGGAGGGCTCTCAGACCCAAAGCTTCTTTGTCAGATCTGAGGGAATGAGGTTGACTCTGAAGTTGTCAGAGCTACCTCTGCCTCTCAGAGCCTTGGCATTCAATGTCTCTGTTCCGACTCCTGCCTTGGGGGCAGAGTCTTCAGGTCAGAGGGAGCCATTGGTCCAGAAGCATGTCTTCTTGGCTCCATCGGTTTCTTTCTCCGTGGGGCATTCTGCCTTTGAGGTAATAGAGACAGTATTCTTGTCTAGAGATCAGATAGCTACCCCCCTCGGATCTTCCTTCTAGTTTTCAGATGTCTTTATGTCGTGAGCCTCAGCATTCTACTCCACAGAAGCAGCCTGCTCAAAGTCTCCAGATGACCCTACAGGGCATTGTTATACTTCTCAGGAACATCTGACTGAAGAATTCCCTAGGAAGAGAAAGTGAAAGAAGAGGCACTTGGAATCCCCTCAGGATTCAGTCACAGAAGGTACTGAGTTTGAGGAAGGGGAAGGGTCCACAGCATCACCACCTGGTGACGTCTCATTTGGAGACATTTTAGAGATCCTGAAACAGTGGGGTGGTTGGTCTTCCGACAACCCTTCTCAAGAGAAATTGCTATTCTTGGGGGCATTTGGTGCTGGCCCATCTACTTCCTGTGTGACTCTGCCCACTGATGAGCTCATTGACTTGATCTCTCAGTGGGAGTGGAAAGAACCAGATTCTGTAGAGCCAGTCCCCAAGAGACCAGCTAGGATCTTGACGCCACTGAAAGGAAAGGAATTTTGGAATAAAGGAGTACTGGTAGATGCTATGATCATGGCAGCAGCCACTAAAGTAGAGCTTGTGGAACTGAGTTTTTCTGTCCACCCCACTTCCCCCAACAGGGAGTCTGGGGCTCTGGACAGATTTGGGAAGCGGGTGTATGCATCAACCACCTTTGCACTCAGGTCCCTGCATTACAGAGGGATTTGATCAAGGAACTCTCAAAAACCCTCTCTGGGACTAGTACTGCTGAGGCAGAGTCTTTTATTGGTTCACAGTTAATGTCCCTTCAGTCCATTTCAAACTCATCTGTGAGGCTCATTTCTCATGCAGCTGAAGGAGCCTCAAGGGTAGTGAGTTCGAGCATTTCCATCAGGAGACATGCCTGGATGTGCCTGTGTGACTTTGTGGAGCCCTTCAAGTCATTCTTTGTCACTGCTCATTTTGATGGAAGTTTGTTATTTGGCCCCAAGGTGAAAGACACACTCACCAGGTATGAGAAATCTCCTGTTGGCATATGTTTTTCACCTTCTCAAAGGACCTTTTCCAGGAATCAGCAAGGTGGTTGAGAGATGTGGCTCAAGAAATCCTTGAATTCATTCCATTATTCATGTGGGGAAAGTTCCTCCCCAAGGTAGGGGGGAACTCGAATGGAAGACTCCACCCAAATGGCAGAGGAGGCCTGCAGAACCAAGGGTCCAGAGATGCCTTGTCTGACATGCCCTATCAGCATTCCTGAAAGGAGGCCTGATTCCCCACTGCTGGAGGCAGTCGGCATCGATTATCCCTGCACTGCAGAGCCTGGCTAGACATAACAAAAGATACTTAGGTGGAGAAGATTATTTCCAGATGTTATATAGTTCCATTTTCCCTACCACTACTGTTACAGAGCAAAATTCCTGACATTCCACCCAGTCAGAGGAAGACAGCAGCTTTAGAAATACAAAAGCTGTTGCACAAAAGAGTCATCCAAGGGGTCCCCCCAGACCAGAAAGAATCCAGAACTTACTCAAGATTCTTTTTAGTGCCAAAGAAAACAGGAGTGGAGACCAATATTCAATCTCAACATTCTGAAAAAGTCATTTCAGCATACCAAGTTCTGGATGGTCATGGTTCATTCCATTTTGCCTTTCCTGCACAAAGATGACTGGATGTGGTCTATAGAGCTCCAGGATGTGTACTATCACATAAAAATGAACAGACAGTCCAGGAGATACCTACCCTTCTGGCTGGCAGCCAGTCACTATCAGTTAAGAGAACTTCTCTTTGGTCTCACTGCAGCCCCCAGGGTGTTTACAAAATGCATGACAGTGGTAGCAGCTCACTTCAGACTGCAGGGATTCTGAGCATTTCTGTACTTAGATGACTAGCTCCTTACCACCTTGACAGCTCGAAACTATGTACTGCAGACTTGTTCCAATCTGGGCATCACAGTCAGCCACAACAAATCTCAACTTCAGCCTTCTCAGATGCTAGAATTCATAGGGACCAATTTCAACACATCGATGATAGCATCTCTGCCCTTGCCAGGGATTCAAGCCATTTGTTTTCAAGTCAGCAGAATAATTCAGAGTTCATTGCTACCAGCCCACAAGGTGTTGCAGACCTTGGAATTGATGCCAGTGATGATAGTTCTGCTTCCACTAGCAAGGCACTATATGGGAATTCTACAGTGAACATTGGCAACCCAGTGGTCCATTCTCATCACCCTATGTCCACCAAGATCAGCATAACTCAAGTCTGCAAAAGATACCTTTGGTGATGGATTTACTCAAATCAACTATTGCAAGACCATCCATTCATCCTCCTTCAACCCAAGACCATAGTGGCCATGGATGCTTCCCAGATTGGGTGGGGGGGGGCATATCTTAGGGAAGATGGTTCAAGGCACATGGTCCCCTGAAGAGGCCAACTTGCATATCAATGTGCTGGAAATGAGAGCAGTACTCTTAGCATTGCAGGCATTCCAAGACTCTCCCTTCCAGGATTATTGCAATTCAAACTGACAATATGTCGATGGTATGCTACACCAACAAACAAGGAGGAACCAGATATTGCTCCTGGTGTTGAGAAGCTATGAGCATGTGGCAATGGGCGATCTCTTCAAACTGATTTCTGATACCAACACACATTGCTGGAAAATTCAAAGTGATAGCAGACAAGTTGAGCAGGTCCATGCTACTACCTCATGAGTGGTCTGTCAACAAGAAGGTGGTAGAAACAATTTTCCACCAATGGAGTCAACCATGCTGTGACCTATTTGCATCCCCTCTGAACAACAAATACAGCAGGTTATTTGTGCTGATCCCCCTGCCGGGGGGAGTTACCGAGAGACGCTGTCCTTCACAATTGGTCCCCAGGTGTCCTCTATGCTTATCCTCTGACTTCCCCTAATTCCCAAATTTCTACAGAAAGCATCCTGACTGAAAAGCAAAGTCATCCTCAATACCATTGGCCTTGACAGATTTGGTTTCCCTTCCTTTGGCCTCATCGTCTTTACCTGCCTTATATTCTGGATCTAATTCCAGACCTCCTGTCTCACTCAACAGACATGACTCACCCGTACATCTTGGGCCTCAAGTTAACCGCATGGTATCTCCAATTCCATTAATAGCCAGACAGCCAAAGCTGTCATCTCTGGTGCACCACATTCTTCTATATTCTCACAAGGCTTCCACCAGAAAGCTCTACAAGAGCAAATGGAAAAGATTTGTCATTTGAGCACAGCAACATGACATGGACCCTTTTTCAGCACCAGTATATAAGATTCTTGAATTCCTGACTTCCATTTTTAATGAAGGGGCTAGTTCTTCTATAGCTAAGGTTCAGCTAGCTGCTATCTCCAGTTTCCATATCTGAGTTGATAATTCTACATTGGTGTCTTCACGTCTTTGTACAGTATTTATAAAGGGAACCTTTCTACTAAAGCCCCCTTTCAAGGACCTTACTCTACCATGGGATCTTACTTTGATGTTACAAGCCTTAACTCTGAGACCTTTTGAACCCTCTGCAAAATCTGAATTGCAGTATCTGATTTAGAAGACTTTTTTTTCTCACAGCCATAACATTTGCTAGAAGAGTTTCAGGGGTTCAAGCCTCATCTTCTAAGCCTCCTTAATTAGTCTTTCACAAGGATAGAGTGTCTTTAAGAACCAACCCTTCCTTCCTTCCTACAGTCTTGTCCAGATCTAACATTACTCAAGGCTTTAATCTCCCTGTATTCTTTCCAAATTTCCCAAACAAAGGGTAATACATGTTACACTTATTGGATGTTCACAGACAATTACATTTCTATCTGCACAGATCCGGGAAATTTAGGAAATCTGAACAGTTGTTTGTATCCTTTTCAGAAACCAGATTGGGTCAACCAGTTTCAAAAGTAACCTTATCAAAATGGCTGGCTGACTGACTGTATTTCTTTCATCTATAAAAAGTTTGATTTGGTCCTTCCAAAGCCTTTAAAAGCCCATTCAACCAGGTCCATGGTGACGTCATCAGCTTTTTTATCCAGAACTTCCATGGATATTTGTGCAGCTGCAACTTGGGTTACAAATTGGATCTGGTCTCGTGGGGAAGAAAAGCCTTTGGCTCTGCAGTACTAGGCAGTACATAACCTAGCTACCTAAATGCTAGACTCATATGGATGTGTAATGATTAATTTCCCGTCTAGTTGAACTCTTCTATCTATTCATCAAAATTCCAACTATGCTTACCAAGTTGTAACTCTGCTAGACATTGATACTGAAATTTATATTATTGAACATGTTACCTATGTTGTATTTACCCGAGACATTTTTTAGCATTTTCTTGTGAATGTACTGCATGTCTCTGTAAATTGTAACTATACTTAACACTGCTATTAGATGTTTCTGTTACTGACATGTTTACCTATGCTGCATTCAGCTGCGACACTTTATTGTATGTTCTTGTCAATGTGGAGCTTTTCTCCCTGGGCCTCCACTGAAAATGAGCTCTTTTTAGCCCAGTGAACCATCTCGGTAAACAAATGTAAAATAAATAAATAAAATAAATACTCAGGAACATCCTTCATAAGAGTCCACCTGGGATTCATGTAGCTGAGGACACTGTCCCATATGTTGAGGAACAAATGAAAATGGATAACATCGGATAAAGAAGTTATGTACTCACCATAACATTCCATCTGTGTTGTCCATTTTCATTCTTCCTCAACTCCACTCCCTTCTGCCCCCTGCTGTGTTTCTTTAATGACTTGTGGGACAGTGGGAGAGTGCCACAGGAACCAAGTTCCTTTCTTTTGAGCCCCAGCAAGTAATTTTTCATAGTAATCTGAAAATGTAGTGATGTCTTACAATAGGGAGATGCAAACTAGATCTGGGGAAGGAGGGGGACTACAGCATTATGGTAAGGCAGGAGCTTGAGAATTTGTGGTTTCCACACGCTGTAGAAGGGCGGACAAGTTGGATCCAAGGATCAGATCCAAACCCATATGTTGAGGAAGAATGAAACTGGACAACATGGATGGAACATTATGGTGAGTACATAACTTCTTTTTTTCTAAACTTTGTTGCTATTTTATTACTTTTCTCTTCAGGAAAGCTATTTTAACACTAGGAGTGTTGCTTTAATGGCTGCCTAGAGACAGTAACGTACTTTTAAACACAGCACTCATTTTTTTCTGTTAGCTTAAAAGTGGTGTAAAGTAAATGAAAGCATATTTTTTTTAAGAGAATTGTGTTTATTTTACATTTGGGGGACTGGCATAGTGATTTAAAGTGCTTTTTGCCATATATTTCTGTCAAAAAAGTAACTTTTGTGGAATGATAGTGTTTACTGGCAATTTTTGCTTCGGAAAGAGGCACCATTTTCGGCTTGACCATGGAACAGACAGCTGGTTCCATGGTCGGCCCTTATCACAGCCAGAAAAAGAAAAAAAAAATAAGCAAACAGCCTTTGCCACAACAGCCTCATGTAAGTGACTCTGCTGTGGCCATTTGCCATACCTCAGAGTCAGGCCACTCATTTTTTACATAGGATCCCTCTAGCTTAACACCTACAGCCACTGTGGCCCACAGGTTTAGCCACATCCTCTGCAGCTGTTTGGGCCCCCTCAGTGGGCAAAGGAGACCCACTCTTGTCAGTCCTGGGAGAATGAACAGGGAAGGTTTCCCCTGTTGTGTCAGAATGCTTTGCCATCCATGGGGAAGCTGCTGCTACCATTAGTAACATGGTTGGCCCCATTTTTTTCTGTCAAAAAGAAACAGAAAACCAAGCATGTATCTACTCTTCCTCAACTCTTTTTTTTTTTTATAGGAGTAGCTTGCTGGGTCTGGCTTAGGGTTTAAGAGAAGGATCAGTAGCCTGACTTAAAGTCTCAATTACCAGGAAGCATCCATTGTGGGGAAGGCTAAAAATCATAAATCCACAAATTAGATAAAGTAAATCCAAAGGTCCACCGCAAGTAAGAAAAACTAATGGAACATGCCACACTAAATGGAGGTGTCCATAAAAAAATACACCTTTATTGTAAAAAGTACAATAATAAAAGATGAACATTAAGTATTTTCATCCAATGCACTGTGAACATGAACTTCATCAGAGCTAAACAACAAAGCACTGAGTGGGTTTAAATAGTCTATGCTAAAAAGCTAATTAAATCACTTAAATGAGCAAAAGCATTTAAAAATTGGACATCCTAATAAAAAAATGTGAATCAATGTTGAAAGTGCATGGAAAACTTCCTCACTGAAAGCTAATTTTAGCAGAAAAGAAATAAAATATATGTGTGTGTGTGTGTGTGTGTGTGTGTGTGTGTGTGTGTGTATATATGTGTGTATATATATATATATATATATATATATATATATATATATATACACATATATATATATATATATATATATATATATATATATATATATAGTTTCACTTCATATTACCAAAATGCTGAAATATCGAATTTCAGCATTTCGACAGTATAAAGCCAAAGCCATCACAACACCGACACTTCACAATCAGAAATCCAAAACATCGAACATACACAATACAGCACACAACACATGAACCATAACACCCACATCCCAAAACAATTCAGTACAACAAAACACCACACAGACACACACCTACATTACACAAATGTAGGGGGGTAAGCCCCCTGCACCCCTCAACACACCCCCTACTTATATATACTAACTCCGAGATTGCACAAACAGTAAAGAAAAAAATAATCACACACAGCCAACACACACAATCATACCTCCACCTCCGTACCCTAACCCACTCGTACAAGTTAGAAAAACACTCACGCACACTCACTCACCTTAAACTGCAGACACCATCCCAGCCAAACACTTCCGCAACATAAAGGACATGAATAACCGCAAATTCAACATAGTCCTATTCGCGCTTATTCACTTTCGTTATTTTGAAGTTTCGACTTCGTGGACACAAATTTCTGAAATTCGATATTTCAGCAATTCGTGTTTATGAAGTGCAACTATATATATATATATATATATATATATATATATATATATATATATATATATAGAATACAGAAAATCAAATAATATGAATTAATGAATTCTTAAAAACAATAAAAAGTATATGGAGTATTAAAAGTGGATAAAATATTAGTACCAATGACTTGACAAAATAAAAAAGACAATACGTTAAATCTAAAAACTGTTAGAAAAAAAAAACAAGAATTGGACAAAATATACAAAAGTCCTATTGTAAATGATTTATAATTTAACAGCTCTTAACTTAAGTACTGGATGTATGAAAATGTAATCAATGATGCCTGAATAATGTGTAGCATCTAATTTCTTCTGCCAATAAAATTCTCCGTATTCAAGATGAGGCTCCCAGGCACCACCCCTTGGGTTCATTTCTACAATATCCAAAATATAAAATGAAAATCTAATAAAATCAGTACATTCCGAGCAGTGCTTGTAAAAGGCATTCTTAACATTTTTGGTCTTGACAACATATAAATGTTCATAAATACCTTTTTTAAAAGCATGTTCAGTTTTGCCAACATAAAAGGCAGGACATGTGTCACACTTGGCCAAACAGACCCCTCTGTTGGAATCACAGGAACCTTTTCAAAAGAAAACCCTATCTGATCTGGTATTGCTTAATAATAATAAACTATCACTTGAAAAGATGTAAGAGCATTGTGTCCATGCACCACATTTCTTAGTACCACCACCAGTAGGAAAATTGTGGTTGAAAGTAGATGTTTTTTCCAAAAGCTGCATACTATACAGCATTAGTAGTCTTACTTTGTGCAGTTTACCTCCAACTTCGTCCTTCTTCTAAAGTAGTTTCTGGTAAAAGAAAGAAGGATTCCTCCTTTCCTAAAAAGATTCAAGATTCTGTATCTGGATAAGAAGATGCAGATGCAGATAGAGTTTTTTTTCCTTGGATGTCTGATTTAGACTCGGAGAGCTCAGTTTATGATTCTCCCTATGGGGATTTCTCTTTCTGTGAGACTGTTGCTGGAATCTGCCAGTATTTTTAGTGGGAGAACACTGAGTTTCTCAGTCCCTCAAAAAATATTATGTCTTGTTACAAAATGATTTTTCAGAACCTACACCGATTCCTACTGTTGTCTGCTTTAGAGGATGAGTGTTTTACTGCCTGCAATTTTCCTTATAGTCAGCCAGCTGCCCCTAAAAAGGCAGATAGGATGTATAAAGTTCCTCAGTCTAGTTTTCATGTACTCTTCCCAAACCTCACTCAGTGGCTATGGCTTTAGTTGATCCCACTGCTGCTAAGCACTTAGTTAATTCCAGTCCCTCTCTTCCTGATAAGGATAGGAAAATTATTGATGGATATAGACTTCTGCAACTTTGATTTTCAGAATTTTGAATTGTCGCGCTTATATGTTAAAGTTTGATGTGAAGTTGTTCAGTCTCGCTGTTTGTTCTTTACACGTGGGTTCGGAGCCGATCCATCGGCTCTGAGTCGTCCGCTTTCCAAGCTCAAGATCTTTGAGTAGCTTGAGGCACAGTCCCTATCCCATGATGCTCTCCTACCAACCCCAGATCTAGTTTGCTGCTGCAACGAATCGCACGATCTTCGGAGGAAGCTCGGTCCAGTAACCTTTTTTTCTTCTTAGAAGAATATATATTTAGTTATTTAGCTATCAGGGATCTGATATATGTGAGAATTTTAATATTTCTCGTAATTGTTGTTTCAGTGAGTTAACTGTATATATATATATATATTTTTTTGTCTTTCTAATTTGGAGCGGTTGCTCCTAGGCCTTTAGCTTTTCTTTAGTTGCGTTTTACTTGACAAGACTCTGTCAAATTCAACTCCCTATCCCCTCCTTGTTCATAGGTGCTATTAGATTTGTTGTATCTGAAGTTTTTGTGACAAGACTTATAAAATAATACTTGTAGTCAATTGCAGTTCAGGGATCTGAACTTTCTAGGGGTTCTTAGCGGATTATTAACATTATTGGCATTATTGTTTATCAGGGATTTGATATTTGTGTGTTTTCTTTGGTATCATGTCTGAGAAACAAAAATCAGGATTTAAGAGGTGTGACTGTGGACAGAAGATGTCCATCATCGATAACCACGTTTCTTGTGTGTACTGCTTGGGTTCACTACATTTGCAAGAGGATTGATGTCCTTCAAGGATGCATCTGCAGTCATAACAAATGGGTTGCCCTGCCTCAGGCAGCCCTTTGGTCGGCCGGATTCCAAAGTCTGGGTCTGGCCTCGGCTGATGTCGCACTTTCCCCGACGTCAGAGCTTCTGGGGTATAAAGGCATCAGCCAACGCCATTTTCCTCTGTCTTTCTTGCCGCACGGTGCCCGAAGCAGAAGCTGTTCGCAAGTGCCGGTCGGTCAGATCCAGAGATTTCAGCTACCGAAGACTTCGAAAAAAGCTAAGTACCCCGTTGGGGACTCTTTCTTGCCTCAGCTGATGTCAGAAAAAGTAAATAATTGTTTAACTTGTGGGAAACAAATACCTCATAAGGATTTCCATTTTTACTGTCTTCCTTGCTTAGGCCCAGACCACGACGTATCAGCTTGTTTAGCCTGTGCCTCCTTCAACCGACGGACTCTTAGATGTCGGTCGGAGTTTGCAGAAGAATTTTTTGGAGCTGATTTTGCATATAATATGCCGTCGGAGACTCCGACTACGCATATGGCCAAAAAACGCAAGGAAAAGGACCGACACTCGCGGTCCGCGGTTTCGGCTGAAACCACGGCTAGGCCTACCGCGAGTGTCTCGGTTTCGCTGAAACCGAGTCCTCGGTTCTTACTACGACCGAAACCATACCTCCGACAACCGAGGCCAGAGAGGCCCCGGCTGAGTCGGCTACAGATTTCCCTACCGAAGCTAGTGCTCAAGAATTGTCTGACACCATTCCTTTGGACATTTCTACTCCTGCATGTGGGGCAGCTAGGCCCCCAGCTTCTATGTCTATTAAGGCCTTCTCCAGGGCTAAAGCTGCCAAACTTTCAAAAGCTTTGCCTGCCAAATCTACTTCTCAGAGGCCTTCCTCAAGTTCTCAGATTCTCAGTCTTGCTGAGGACCTTATATCCTTAATTAGGGGTTCCCAACCTCACCCAGACAGGGCCTCCCAACCTCCACCAGACAAAAGGCCCAGGACTGATCCCTCTGAACCTCTCTCCTCTGATTACTCCTCCGATGGATCTGATCATTCAGACCAACAGGAAGGGGCCTACTCGCCTTATGAGGATTCAGATGCAAAAGATTCTATTCCTTCGGCCTCCCCTCCTGAAGAATTTTCCTTTGGGGAAGCTTTGCACTCCATGAGGGAGCACTTTCAATGGCAGGGTCAGGATTTTTCTGATTCTAGAAAAAGATTAAGGACATTTCTGCATTTGCCCCAGCATAGGCCCTTGGCCATACCACCTGTTCCCCTTGGCCATACCACCTGTTCTAACTGTAATTGATGATGTGTATAATGATGTCAGTTCTGCCCCTGATTCTCTTCCCCCGGCCCCTGCCAAACCTGACTGATATTACAGGGTCCCGGATTCTCACTTCCACGTCTATAAAGCCCATGCTGCAGACCCAGAAACTATTTCTCAGGGCCCAAAAGGAGGTGCAGCTGCTACTGCCAAAAATCCCCTACCCTCTGAAAGAGAGTCTAGAGCATTAGAGAGATGGGGTAAAAAGGTTTATACATCTGCTACTCTTTCTGCCAGGGCATTAAACTGTCAATTTCATATGATACAGTACCAAGAATTTTTGTTAGATCAGCTGAATAAGAAGCTTTCTTCTCCTGAACCTTTAGACCGTAAATCCCTTCAGGATTTGGTACACAATTCTCAGCAGGTCAGTAATCATTTCTTAAAATGAGGCTATGATGCACTGGAGGCTTCATTTAGATCAGCTATGACTGGAGCAGTAATTCGTAGGCATGCCTGGCTAAAAGAGCAATCCTTGCCAGACCATGTCAAGGCTAAACTCCTTGATGCTCCTATGGAGAAACAAAGTTTATTTGGCTCCCCTGCACAGGAGATTCTAAAGAAAGTGGAAGAAAAAGCAAAATCTGTGCAAACAGTAAAGGAATTTCTGCAGGTCCAACCTCCGAGGTTCAGCAGAAACTGGCCTACAAAGAATTGGTCCTTTCCAGACACCTCCAGAGCATAGAGGGGCAGGAATAGACGCCCTAGAGGCAGAGGTCAATCAAAGGGTGCTTACAGAGGCTGTCAGTGGCAGCCTGCCAACCAGAGGAGTAGTACCACAGCTGCAACTACAACCACTACCACAGGACAGACACAATGACTTGACTCTGATTCCGCCTACCAGGGATCAACTGGTAGCTCCCTTGGGCGGAAAGCTGGCTTTATTCTCAAAAAACTGGCATTGCATTACAAAGGACCCATGGACATTGCAGACAATAGACAAAAGATACAGGTTTCACTTCCACACTTTACCAAAAAGAAGCGGAATGCCAAACCTTCCACCAAACCAGAAGGCAGAGGCTTTAAGACAAATCAACAATTTACTTCAGATGAAAGCGATAGAAAGGGTACCATCTACGGAACAAGGCCAAGGATTTTACTCCAGACTATTCCTTGTACCAAGAAAAGAAAACCAATGGAGGCCTATTCTCGACTTGTCCGCACTGAACACATATCTCATTGTGCCAAAATTCAAAATGCTGACCCTACAGCAACTTCTTCCCATGTTGGGCAAGGAGTCTTGGCTGGTTACTCTAGATCTCAAGGAGGCATACCTGCACGTCTCTATCCAAACAGATTGCAGAAGACACCTCAGATTTCTTGCAGGATCAGAGCATTATCAATTCTCAGCATTGCCCTTTGGCTTATCTACTGCGCCCAGAGTATTCACGAAATGCCTGGCATCAGTAATTGCACATTGCAGACTTCAGGGAATTCAAATTTACCCATACCTGGACGACTGCCTAATACAAGCAGACAACAAGACAAAATTGTTAAAGGACTTGGCCTATGTCATACACCTGCTACAGGCCTTGGGATACACAGTCAACATCCAAAAGTCAAGACTAGTGCCATCCCAAAGGATAACCTTTTTGGGTGCGGATCTGGACACAATCACTCAGATGGCTTTTCTCACAGAAGAAAAACAAAACAACTTCCAGATTATTTCATGACTTTGACAAGACAAACTCAGCTTACTGCAAGGAAAGTCCTGCAGGCCCTGGGTTTCATGGCATCCTGCATAATCTTGATCCCACATGCCAGGCTGCATATGAGGAAATTACAATGGTACCTAAGGAATGTATGGTCTCAACACAGGCACAGTCTAGAAACCATGATACCAATCATTCCATGCCTTCAAAAGGAATTCCTGTGGTGGGCTCAGGCCTGCCAGTCCAACAGAGGGTTGCCTTTCAACAAACCAAAACCAAGGCAGACCATCACCACGGACGCCTCAGACCTAGGATGGGAGCACACATGGAGGACAAATGTATCCAAGGCCTATGGCCTCAAGGACAGCTAAGCATGCACATAAACCAAAAGGAGATGCTGGCAGTGAAGCATGCAATTGAGGCTTTCAAGCCATTCCTCCAGCAAGGACATCTGTTGATAAGGACAGACAACACCACGGTCATGTGGTACATAAACAAACAGGGAGGCACACATTCCTACCCTCTATGCCGGATGGCAATGAATCTGTGGAACCTATGCCTGAATCTCAATATCCAGCTACAGGCCAAATTCGTACCAGGAAAAGAGAATTCACTAGCAGACAGCTTAAGCAGAACTACCACGGATGCTCACGAATGGAGACTGCATCCAGACATCTTCAAACTCATAACAAAGAAATGGAGAATGCCAGGGATAGATCTGTTCGCCTCCCCACTCAACCACCAAATGAAGAAATTCTGCTCAAGGACATACCATCCACAAGCCTGGAGGGTGGACTCTCTCTCATTCAGCTGGAATGCCCTAACAGTATATGCCTTTCCACCTCTCCCATTGATGTACAAGGTTCTACTGAAGATCAGGGAGGAACAGCCAAAGGTGATACTAATAGCTCCGGACTGGCCAAGACAACACTGGTATCTGCTACTGAGAAGCATGTCTCAGGCGAACTCATGGCCTCTACCCCTATGGCCTCTTCTTCTAACGCAGAACAATTTCAAGACCCTGCATCCAAACTTGAAAACACTGCAACTAACTGCCTGGAAAATTCCTTAAAACCAAACCAAACTGTTTTATCTCAGAGGGTCAAGGACATTATCCTGGAGGCTCGCAGACCTTCCACAAGGAAAACATACTCAGCTAAATGGAAGAGATTCCTCATTTGGAGCACATCAAAGGGCACAGATGTCACAGTGGCAAACCTAGCACACATCCTAGAATACTTAGCAGAACTGTTCCACAATGGACTGTCTTATTCTTCCATTAAGATTCATGCTTCAGCAATTTCAGCAGAATACAATATGGATCCCCCTATCTTCTCTCACCCTCTTCTCAGACAACTTTTGAGAGGGATCAGAAATGTTAAACCTCCAAGGAGACCCCCTCTACCTGCATGGGATCTCAATTTTGTGCTGGAAAAATTGACACTACCTCCCTTTGAACCAGCAGCATCAGCAGATCTACAGTTTTTATCTTGGAAAACTGCTTTCCTTCTGGCAATCACTTCAGCAAGAAGAGTATCCGAGTTACAGGCATTAATGACAGTGCAGCCTTTTCTTATTTTCCACCAGGATAGAGTGTCACTGAGAACCAATCCTACTTTCATGCCAAAGGTGGTATCCAGGGTATCCTTGAACCAAGCTGTTCATTTGCCTACGTTCTTCCCTAACCCACAGAACAAAGGAGAAAAACTTCTGCACACCTTGGATATACACAGACAATTACGCTACTATCTGGACAGAACTAAAACCAACAGAAAAACTGACCAACTTTTTGCAGCATATGCAACGGGGGTGCAAGGAAGAGCAATTTCCAAACAGACAATTTCAAAATGGATAGGAAATTGCATTCGCTTTTGCTACTCCTTTCATGGAAAGACAGCTCCTGAAAATATCAGGCCTCATTCCACAAGGGCCACAGCCACCACTACAGCTTTCCTATGAGGGGTGGCTACCAAGGACATTTTAGAAGCTGCTACTTGGAGCTCCGTGCATACATTTGCCAAGCATTATAATCTTCCTTTATACTCCAGATCCCGAGCAGGGTTTGCAACTGCAGTTCTGCAGGGATCCTAACTACACCATCCTTCTCTTAGTGCCTCCTCCCCCAGTTTGGCTATGGTATTCTACCCATTTGTTATGACTGCAGATGCATCCTTGAAGGACATAGTACAGTTTTGTACCTACCATAAATGTAGATGTCCGATAGGTATGCATCTGCAGTCAGGATTACCCACCCTCCTTCCCCTCTGTGGTATTCCTAGGGTGCTTACCCCTCTTTCAGCTAGCTGGGGGAATCTATTATGGTGTATTTGTTTGTTTGTATACATGTGTGTATATATATATATATATATATATATATATATATATATATATATTTTGCTACTGTTTGGAACTTTACAGCATTTATCCAAATTTAGCCTTCCTAGAGGGCACCTGGCATCTGGGGCAAGAAACACTGAGGAAAATGGCATCGGCTGATGCCTTTATACCCCAGAAGCTCTGACGTCGGGGAAAGTGCGACATCAGCCGAGGCCAGACCCAGACTTTGGAATCCGGCCGACCGAAGGGCTGCCTGAGGCAGGACAACCCATTTGTTATGACTGCAGATGCATACCTATCGGACATCTACATTTATGGTAGGTACAAAACTGTACTATCTATCTGCCATTCCTTCAGTGGCAGGGTATTGTTAGAAAGACGAAGGAAATTGGTGGATAGAGGGCTGTTGAAGCCATACTTTCAAGAAGCATTAGACAAGACTGACCAGACCTCCAAGTCCTCGAAGGGGTCAAAGTCTTCTAAGGTGTCATCGGAGCACAAGTCTTCTGCTCTGAGCACCTCTGGGAAGACTCGGTCGCTGGCTCCACAGCCTTCGGAGCCGTGCACCGAACTCTTACCTCGGAGCCAAATCACAGTGTTTGAGCCAGTGTCGGAAGTTTAAAAGCCCCTGATCCTTAGGTCGGTGGCTTCTTCGACCCGTTCTTTCGGTACCTTTTCCAACATCGATGTGGACCGCGTGGTGCAGAGGCTTTTTGTGAACCCGGCCTTGGCCAAATTGCTTTCAGCTTCGACCCAACTGACTTCGAAGCCTACAACCCCCCCGCCATGATTTCTGCTCCTCCTATGAGGCCAGTAGAGCATTCGGAGCCAGAAAGAGAGGATCTGATAGTGGTGAAATCCTCGGAGCCGAGGCTTGTTCTAGTGCCCTTGGCTCTGTCGACCTTGACTTCTTTGGTTCCGATCAAAGAGTCTCGGAGCCGACACTCTCTCATTGGTTCTTGGGGAGAGAGTGGAACCGACGCTTCGGTTCTTACTCTCACTCTAGGGGCTTCAGTGCAGATGAACCTGGCTCCATCCTCTGGTTCGGAGCCTGTGGTCTCGGCCCCTGGGAGGTTGCCATCTTCTTCGGAACCGGTGGACTCCTTGGATCAGGAAACCGGTGTCTTTGATGCCATGAGGAGGTCATGTCTGCAAAGACCCTTACCTCTTTGAATCTTTCCTCTTCCTCCCCTAAAGGGCCACGTTCTGTCCCTACACCACAGGTCCCTACCAAGTGTCGAAACCCAGAGCCTCAGGTAACCCCATTGGGTGACCCCTGCTTGACAGAGACTTCACCAGACACCCCCACTGATGAAGTCCCTAGAAAGAGAGTGTGCAAGAGGAAGCATTTGGATTCCTCTCAGGAATCCTTAACATCAGACACCGACTTAGAGGAATTAGAAGGGTCCCCATGGTCCTCCTCTGAGAATGTCTCATTTGCAGACATCCTGGAAATATTAAGGCAGAAGGGTGACTGGCAGTCCCTTACCCCTACTGAGGATGAGTTGGTGCTCCTGAAGGCCTTTTGGTCTCAACCTTCCACCTCCTGGGTTACTCCACCCTTTGACGAATTAATGGACTTGGTCACTCAAAGGGCATGGGAGTCTCCTGATTCCATGGAACCGGTTCCTCGGGGGCCCAACAAATTTATCACCTCCCCTCAAGACAGGTCTTTTCTTATGAAGGGCGTCCCCGTTGATGCCATGGTGGTGGCGGTGGCCACCAAGAAAGAGATGTCAGAAATCTCTTCTTCTGTTCATCCTCCTAATAAAGACTCTAGGACGATGGACAGATACGGGAAATGCATCTTTAGTTCTGTGACATTTGCAATAAGATCGCTTAACTATTTAACCCACTTTACCCGTCTTCAGCGAGATCTCCTCAAAGAGCTTGGAGATACTCTACAGGGCAAAACAGATGATGCTGTTTCTGAGAAAGTGACGGCACAGCTTAACACCCTTAATTCTATTGTGAACTCGTGCATGCCACTCATTTCTTATGCAGCTGATGGACTGAGCCGTGCAGCAGGTTCATCGATAGCTCTGCGAAGATAATCCTGGATGCACTTATGCTCCTTTGCGGAAGCCTTCAAGTCTTCCTTTGTTAATACCCCATTTGATGGCTCTTCCTTGTTTGGGCCTAAAGTCAAGGAGACACTCACTAGGTGTGAGGAGGAAGCAAAGACTCTGTCTGCAGTAGGAGTCCATTTTTCCACCCCCACTAGACCATAACCCAAAGGGCAGAAAGGTGGAAAAATGTGGTTCCGAAAGTCCCAAGGAGCTTTCCTGAACACACGTAGTGAACCCCCCCTCCAGGGGCAGAGGAGGGGGGTATAATGGTAGATGCCACTCAGTTGGCAGAGGGGGGTCTGCAGAACCAGGGTGACAGGTAGCAGTTCTCTGGCAAGCCCTATCAGCGCTCCTGAGAGGAGGCCTGACTGTCCTGCTCTGGAAGCAATTGGGAGTTGCTTAGCTTTATACCCAGACACCTGGCTAGGAATTACATCAGATTCTTGGGTAAAAAGCATAGTTACCATAAGTTACATCATTCCCTTTTCAGAACCCCCTTACATTCGTACAAGAATCCCAGACATTCCACCCAGTCTGTGGAATCTAGCAGCCATAGAAATTCAAAGGCTGCTAGAAAAAAAGAGTCATCTAGCCAGTCCCGGCAGACCAGATAGGATCTGGAACTTACTCCAGGTTCCTTTTAGTTCCAAAGAAAACAGGGGACTGGAGGCCCATCTTAGACCTCAGCAAACTAAACACCTTTGTCAAAAAGGAAAAGTTCCGGATGGTCATGCTTCAATCGATACTTCCGTTTCTCGAAACGGGTGATTGGATGTGCTGTATAGATCTCAAGGATGCGTACTACCACATCAAAATGGCCAGGCCATCCAGAGATCACTTGCGTTTCCGGCTGGGGACCAGTCACTACCAATTCCATGCTCTGCCCTTTGGTCTCACTACAGCCCCCAGAGTGTTCACCAAATGTATGGCAGTGGTCATGGCTCACCTGAGATGTTTAGGATTCTGGGTGTTTCCATATCTGGACGACTGGCTCCTCACCGCCTCCACTAGGCATCAACTGATTTGCACCAGAGATTACACTATCAGCCTGTGTTCCAGGTTGGGCATAACCTCAAATTTCGAAAAATCTGCTTTATTGCCATTGTAGCATATTTCCTTTATAGGAGCAGATCTAGACACCACCACCACCCTGGTCAGATTGCCTCAAAAAAGAGTAATATCTTTACGAAGTCAAGTGTCCCATTTGTTAACAGAAAGGAAAGTTACGGCATTCCAGGTTCTGAAGCTGTTGGACGCCATTGCAGCGACACTCATAGTGGCTCCTCTGGGACGAATGCACACGAGGATACTCCAGTGGTTACTATTCACACAGTGGTCTTATCAGCAGCTTCCAATGTCACACAAGATTCTTCTGACAAATGCTTGCAAAAAGGACCTTCTTTGGTGGTTTAACAGCCACCAAGTTACTGTAGGTCGCCCATTTGTACTTCCCCCTCCCACAGCCACAGTGACCACGGATGCTTCCCTAATAGGGTGGGGGGGGGGCTGTTTCAGGGAAGAACTGTCCAAGACACTTGGTCAGACATGAAATCTCATTTGCACATCAATGTCCTAGAGTTGAGAGCGGTGTTTCTAGCATTGCAACACTGTCATGACTCTCTTCCTCTAGAGACAATTGGAATACAGACAGACAGCATGTCAGTAGTCTGGTACATCAACAAGCAAGGGGGAACCAAGTCTTACCCCTTATGCCGAGAGGAGGCCCTGAGAATTTGGCAGTGGACTGTACCACCGGGCACTTTCTGATAGCGATGCACATACCCGGGTCATCCAGCGTGATAGCGGACAAACTGAACAGAGTCATTCTGTTGCCTCACAAGTGGTCCCTCAAAGAACAAGTGGCGGAAAGGATATTCCGCAGATAGGGCCTGCCTTGCTGTGACCTTTTTGCATCCCCGATGAATGCCAAATGCAGAAGCTACTTTGCCCTGTACCCTCCACCGGGGGTCAGCCCAAGGGACTCACTTGTACACGATTGGCCCTCAGGTCTCCTTTATGCCTTTCCTCCAATCCCGTTGATCCCCAGATTCTTACAGAAAGCCAAAAGCCTGGGAAGAACTGTTATTCTAATAGCCCCATTTTGGCCTCGGCAGATATGTTTCCCCTTCCTACAGCAATACCAAGTGGAAGAACCTTGGATTCTGGACCCGGTGCCAGACTCATTCATCGGGAGTTCTTCATCCCTCTCTTGTCTCCCTCAAACTGACAGCTTGGCTGCTCCACTTCCCAACCTAGCCAGGTCACATGATTTCTCTCCCGCGGTTCAACATATTCTAGTTTCCTCTTAGAAAGTCTCTACCAGGAAACTGTATAACAGCAAATGGAAGTGATTTGTTCATTGGGCTTCTCAGCATGGTATTGATCCCTATGTCACCCCTATTCATAGTATTCTGGAATTTTTGACTGCTCTTCCACGATGGTGCAGCAGCTTCTACGATAAGGGTTCAATTGGCTGCCATATCCAACTTCCATGTGGGATGCAGTGGTTCTAACATTATGTCCCACAGATTATGTAAAGCCTTTTGGAAAGGAACTCATCACCTTAGGCCACCTATCACACATCCTGTTACTCCCTGGAATCTAAATTTGATACTATCTCAACTCATTCTTCCCCCCTTTGAGCCTGCATCATCTTGTCCTTTGAAGTTCCTTTCTTGGAAGACAATTTTCCTGGTGGCTATTACTTCAGGACGTAGAGTTTCTGAACTACAAGCACTTTCTATCAGGCCTCTCCATATCTAGTCTTTTACCCCGACAGAGTGTCTTTAAGAACAAATCCAGCCTTTCTCCCTAAGGTCTACTCCGAGGCAAACTTGAACCAGTCTGTTGACCTTCCTACCTTTTTCAGACATCATGCTAATAGATTGGAGTACATGTTACATAAGCTTGATGTTCACAGACAATTGAGGTTTTATTTGGACAGAACAAAAGAATTTAGCAAATCTGATCAACTATTTCTTTCCTATGCAGACAATAAGAAAGGTTTTTTGGTATCCAAAGTTACATTGTCCAAATGGATTTCTGATTGTATAAAATTTGCATATTTTTCAGCTAAACAACCTTTAGAACGTTAAGTGAAAGCTCATTCTACCAGGGCTGTTTCTACGTCTTTAGCCCACGCAGCCTGTTTACCTTTGGACACCATTTGTGCAGCTGCTACTTGGTCCAAACCTCGTACGTTTATCACTCATTACAAAATGGACAGGGCTTCCTTTGGTTCCACCATTCTCAGGAATGTACTCCCATGAGCCGCCCAGGATTAGGGTGCTTGGGATGCTACCCACATGTAAAGAACAAACAGTGAGATTGAACAACTTCACATAAAGAAGATATGTTCTTACCATAACGTTCCATGTGAGTTGTTCATCTCACCTTTGTTCTTACACTCCGCCCACCTTCCCCCTCCAGGTACTGGAAGAACGAGTATGACTGGTGGTCTAGTTGGTCTTGCTAGAGTCCTTCTTTCCAGCAAGATTATTGTTTAGCTATTGTAAATAGTTATGTACTATATACATGTTGTAATTTGGTTGCTTAGTGTGTTTTTTTCTTGCTGGTTCAGCAAACTAGATCTGGGGTTGGTAGGAGAGTATCATGGGATAGGAACTGTGCCTTGAGCTACTCAAAGATCTTGAGCTTGTAAAGCGGCCGACACGGAGCTGATGGATTGGCTCTGAACCCATGTGTAAAGAACAAAGGCGAGATGAACAACTCACATGGAACGTTATGGTAAGAACATAACTTCTTTTTCTGACAAATTGCGAAAATATGAGGAATGTTTTATTTGCAATTTTTTCTTGTGAGGAAGAATCTGCTTTAAATAACTTAGTTTCTTCTAGTGCACAAGTTAATATTCATTGCGTGCAGTTTATGTATGACTCTGTGTTGATACTTCTTCCAGGGCTATGGCCTGGAGCTTTACATGACTGTATTTTCAGAACCTCCCAGATGATATGAAAAATGAAATTTTAACTTCTGTTTTGGATAGAGATTTACATTTTGGCCCCTTTTCTGCAGAGGTGATCAAAAGATGTGATGAAACTGGCAATCTGATCCAGGAAATCTCTAAGATTTTCAGCCCTGCTTTTCCAAATTTTCCAATCTATTTCCTCATCCATTTTTGGCAAAAAACAGAATAAACGGTCTCAACAAAATATAGGTAAACAGATGTTTAAGAAAAAATAGTAAAGGGGTTCCAAACAGAAGTCTTGAACCTCCCAAAACCAAGGACAGTCAAAGTCTGAATGACTGTTCAAGAGGACCTTATGAACCCCTCCCAACCTGGCCTCTTTTTTTCTCCCAAAAGGTCTGAATCTCCTTTTTTCTGTTTGGCAACAGATAGTTTCAGGCAATTATGTTCTGAAAATCATTCTTCAAGGTTACAGATGTCAAAGGGAGAAAATTCTTGCTTTCCAAGGGTTCATTCCTCATCCTCCTGATCAGACTCTTTTGTTTCCATCTGTTCTTCATCACATGCTGTCCCAAGCAGTGATAGAACCAGTTCCTCCTTCCAAAGTGAGGAAGGGTTCTTAATCTAGGATGTTCCTAGTGCCAAAGAAAGATAGAAAATAGAAAATTCTTGGAGCCCAGTTCTGGATCTCTTTTTCCTCATCTTGTTTCTCTCTCTCTGTCTTTCTCTCTCTCTCTCTCTCTCTCAGGCAACAAGCGCTCTCCAGCACTCATTGTTTCTATAGTGGTTACGGTTTTATGGGGTCAGATTGCTAGCCCATTGCCCAACCCTCCTTACCGGACGGTGATGACACACTTGCACACACACTCACACCTAGTGCCAACTTAGTGCCCAATCCAGTCCACCTGTTGCATGTCTTTGGAATGTGGGAGGAAACTGGAGCACCCAGAGGAAATGCACATGAATTCAGGGAAGACACGCAGACTCCGCATAAAAGGCACCCCAGCTGAGAATTAAACCAGAGAACTTGCTATGAGGTGACAACGCTAACCACTACACTACATCAATGCTCCACCCCATCATGTTTGCGATAATGCCCATATTCAAAATGATGTAACTTCACAACCTGTTACCTCTTCTACCTCTGTCAAGTTTCCTGACAACACTAAACTTCCCCATTCATCCAGGCTTCATTTGTTTCTTAAGATTTTGTGTGTTTGGATCACATTATCAGTTTTCTGCTTTACCCTTTGGACTGTCCACTGCACCAAGAGAGTTAAAGTGAATAGCTCCAGTTACAGCTCATTGCAGGCTACAAGGTATCCATATTTAGATGGCTTCTTTGTCTTTGCAGAGTCTTTTTCAGAGTCATGAATTTCTCATTTGGATGAGATTTTTTATAGAAGCTAGGATTCCAAGAAAACATTCAAAAGTTTTTCTTGACTCCTTCACAAAGGATTGTGTTCCTAGGTTATCAATTGGATGCTTCACTTCAAAGAGCATTTTTTTTCTACAGGAAAAAAATAAACCTTTATCTAGATCTACTTCTAAGGTTTTCCACTCAGACTTTGGACACTGCAAACAAATACCTCAGGATTTTGTGCGTCTTGGCATCTATGATTCTCATGATACCCTTGGTAAGACTCCACAAGAGAAGGATACAGTGGTGTCTGAAATCTCTTTGGTCCAAAAATCAGCACCCTTTATCTTTTTACATCCCAGTCCTGGGGTTTTTCAGAGAAATCTTTTGGTAGAGACAACAGATATTCTTAAATCCAGGTTTCACCTTCTCCCTCATTGTTTCAAAGCAGTTAGTCACCACAGATGGATCAGACTTTGCTTGGCTAGCAGTTGCAGGAGAGAGGAAAGTGCATGGGGTATGGGACACCAAGGACAAATGCAAGCACATAATTATCAAGCATGTGGTACATCAACAAGCAAGGGGGAACAGGGTTGTATCCCTTTTGCAGATTATCCATATTAGCTTGGGATATATCTTCACAGCACAATCTTACTCAACAGGCATCCTACATTCCATTAGAGCAAAATTATGTGGCAATGAATTTGAGCAGGACTAGGGCAGACCCTCATGGATGGAAATTAGATCAGGGGTCTTCCAGGATTTGATGCATCTGTGAGGACTTCCTCAGGTAGACTTCCGTGCCTCCTCTCTTTACAATCAGCTAGCAAGATTTGGAAGACTGATGTATTTTTTTTCTTTTCCCTTGACAGGGATGTTCTTGTGTGTTTTCCCACCCTTTCCATAATGTCAGGGTACTTCCGAAGATTCAGAAGGAATACCCCAGGATCATTATGGTGACTCCATTCTGGCCCAGGCAACAGTGGTGTTTTTGGAAATGGCCATGGGCAATTACCACAAGCTTCCTCACTGACTGAATCTTCTCATACAAGAACAGGGGTGTTTAAAATACCCTGACATCAGTCATCTTCAGTTGACTGCCTGGATGATAGGGTTTTAATTCTTTTTAGGCACCTGTTTATGGAGGATGTGCAGCAGGTACTAATGAAGGCAAGAAATCTGCCACTAGAAAATCCTATGTTAACAAATGGAAAAAGTTTTCTAGTTAGTGGCAACAACATAACCAGCACCCATTCAGGGGTAGTTGTTCTTTGGTTCTACAATATTTGTGTGAGTTACTATCTTATGACCTTTCTTCCTTCTCTATCAAGGTTAATTTATATTAAGAATCAAGACCATTTTAAGGTCAGTATTTCTATGGTGCTACAATATGTGTCAGAGGCATTATTGTCTGGCCTTTCGTACTCCATTATCAAGGTTCATTTGTCCACCATTTCAGCATGTCTTGCCCATGGATCTTCCTCTGTCAATGCAGTCTCATGTCAAAATATTCTGAAAAGGGGTTTTGCATAAGAAGCCTCCAAGAAAACCTTGGGATCTTAATTTGCTCAGTTTGAACAAGCTAATCTTCTTACTTGAGGTTCTTAACAGTGAATACAGCTTTGTGGATTGTTTTGACCTCTCAAGAAGGATATCTGAGTTGAAAGCTCTTATTGTTAGTCAACCCTATCTCATTTTTCATAGATTCAGGGTTTCTTTTAGAACTAATCCTTCTTTTGTGCCTGAAGTTATATCCAATTTACTTTAAGCCTAACTCAAACTATCCATCTCCCTGTTTTATTTCCTGCACCTAAAAATGAGGGAGAAAGGATGAATGTCTACAGATAACTCTGATGCTATCTTGACAGAGCTAAATCTTTCAGATCTTTGGATCAATTGTTTATTTCTTGTTAAGAAGGAGGGACAACCTGTGTCAAAATGGACTATTTCCAAATGGTTGGCAAAAAAGTCCCATTTTTGGATGTTGAATTGGACATCAGTAGTGGAGTAAGACTCAACTAAAGTACATAGAAAACTGGATGGAAATGTGCAATATCTATAAGCCTCTAGTTGTCATCCTTGTCACACCATAGACGCTTTACCTTATGGTGAATTCGTACGTCTATACAGATTGTGTGGTGATGAGACTTATTTTCAGGATGAAATATTTAAAACATATACTATGTTTGAACCTATCGCTGTGGTAACTATGTTTGAACCTATCGCGGTGGTGGTGCTGTGGTAGCATTGTTGCCTCACAGCAAGACATTGTCCCGTTCGATTCTCAGCTAGAGCATCTACTGTGGAGACATGCTCGAATGGGCGTACCTTCGTTGAAGGTTGTGCGTTAGGGCCGGCAACTCAGCACGTAAAAATCAACTGCCAATCATTAGCGGACCAGAGTTCCACTGTGACGACCTCTAACCGGGAAAAGCCGAAAGACACAGCAACAACTATGTTTGAACCTAGGGGATATAATAAAGGGATCGTGAATAACAGTTGGTCTAAATTAGTGAGAGCATATTGATAGAAAGGTTAAAATGAAAAATAACTTTTTTCCCCATGTTGAACAAAATAATTCTGATATATATTTTGTCACAACTTACAGTTGCTTTAGTGACAGGTTAGTAGATATGGTAAAATATTATTGGAGACTTTTGAATTGTATGAAAGAGGGCAGTGAATGGATGCCCAAGAGACTTAAAATATCATACAAAATAGGTAGAAGTATAAAAGACTTTTTAGTAAAAAGTAGATTTATTATGCCTCCTGCAAGTTTAAGTAAAATAGTATATGATCATGGCACTGTAGGATGTGGTAGATGCAAAGTGTCCAAATATATTGCATCTAGTTTTGATAGTATAAATGGTTTAAGTTTTAAGACCAAAGTTCAGTTTAAATGCGACACTGAGGGCATTGTTTATGCCCTCAAATGCCCTTGTGATAAATTTTACATTGGTGAGTCTAAGAGGGCATTTAAAACTAGATTGTTAGAACATGTTTGTGATATTGAAAATAGGAAGAAACAAAGTTCAGTGGCTGAACATTTTTTTTTGAAGTACATGGAGGTTCAACTGTTGGGTTACAAGCAACTATTTTAGAAAAGGTAGATAATAGCTCTGTTGAAGGAAAAAAATAAAAAAGAGGCTTTATATATTTTAAAATTTGATACTATGGCCCCAAAGGGAATGAACATGGAGCTTAATTGGCGGGTTTTACTTTAATTGTTTTTATAACTGTTTAATTGTTTTATTGTAATAAGTATATAAGAAACATGTCTATGTCTGGGTATTGTACTCCTTGAAGGCAAGTTTGCCGAGACGTCAGAGTGAGAATAAACTTTAGTTTGTGTAGTCACTGGTGTTTTCTTTGTGGTATACTATTTCCAAATGGTTGTCTAAGGTTACTACCTTTTGTTATGCTCACCATAACAAAACTATTCCAGGCAGGGTCAAGGCCCACTCTGCCAGTACCTTGGCTTCATCTATGACTTTTTGGAAAGAGCTGGATTCTAGAAGTTGCTACTTGGCCCTCTGTACATACTTTTACAAAATGCTGTAAACTTGATTTCTTCTCTTGGTCCAGATTACTCTTTGCTAGGAGCATTTTCCATGGGCTCCTGGACTCTTCTTCCACCTCCCAAAAGTAGTTAGCTGTGGTAATCTACACATATAGCTAAGGCTATTGCAGCAGTGATCAATATGATGAACATAGTATAGCTGTGTAAGTTAAACTTACCATAAGAGTAGATGTTCATACTATCGATTCTTCAGTAGCTGCTCCCTCCCTCCAGCCCCCTTATTTTTTGGTGTGTTTTTATGCTGGGGTGCGGACATTTATTTTTTGTTATTCCTAGCATTGCCCTTTCAGGGCGCAGCCACCCTCACTCTGCTGGCAGGAACCTGTTAGTCAGCTCACCTTGAGCTACCGGATAGTTTGGGCATGTGAAAGGTGATGTGAAGCTTTGGAAGCTGGCTGGCTGTTTATATCCTTGGCAGGATATAACCAGTACAGCTAAGACTACTGCAGCAGTACTCATTCGAACATCTACTGTTATGGTAAGTTTTATTACACAACTGTATTTT
Organism: Protopterus annectens; assembly: GCF_019279795.1. NCBI lineage: Eukaryota > Metazoa > Chordata > Ceratodontiformes > Protopteridae > Protopterus > Protopterus annectens. Next base: position 639,388,286 of record NC_056745.1, read on the forward strand.
CCTGAAGTTCCCAAAGATCAGGGATATCTTATCTCTTTTATTATTTCAAACCTTGCCCTATTAGGAATAGAAGAAAAAGTGACTCCACACTCACATGGAAAATTATTTTATTCAAGACTATTTCTAGTACAGAGGAAAGAATCAGAATTGTAGCCAATTCTAAACCTGTCTAGAATCAAAACCTTTTCAAGGGCCCTTTGCTATAAAATGTTTACCAGTCAAAATTTTTTACACCAAACACTCTTTTGCTTACTCTAGATTTAAAAGATGCTTGCTTACACATTCCTGTCCATAAGAGTGACAGAAAATATTTAACATTCTCTGTCTTGGGCTCGCAATGTCTGTTTACTTCTTCACCCTTTTGTCTTTGTACAACACCAAGGGTATTCTAAAAGTGCCTGGCCACTGTTATAGCCTTTTGCAGGCACCAAGTAGCTCACATCTGTACTTACCTAGACAACTGCTTGATTCAAGACACTTTCATTTCAGAAGTACTAAAGGCTTTGGCATTTTCCATGAAACTAGGATTCACTCCAAGTCTAAAGAAATCTTCTGTAATTCCCTAATTCAGAATGATCTTCCTAGGTTACCTAATCAGTACCACATTGGAAATGGTCTCTGTGCTTCCAGGCAAAACAGCACACAAAAGCTACTATCTGATGTTGTAAATCTTTGTTCATTAATTACTAATAGGACCTCGGTTCCATCCTCGGAACCGATATGGATATTTCCAAGCTCATGCCAGCCAAAAACTCTCAGCTAAGACCTACCCATAATTCCCCTCTTCTAGTTACTCCAGATCTCATTTGCCGCGTTCTAGTCAGACGTGCTAGCCATCTCTCTCAAAGCTAAGTAGAAAATTATTTTTAAGACAGTTTCTCTTCAAAATTGTTTATTTTATAGTCATTAGCCTTTTCTTACTGTTGTCTATAACCTAACCCTATTCCCTGCTCTTTACCTTGGGAATTTAATTTCTACCACTATTGGTACTGCCCTCTCTCCTGCCTTTGACAGGCCCTTCCTTACGACTTGTGGTATTTTTTTAAATACCATCATTTGTATTCTCTTCCTTTTTCTCTCCCTTATTTTGTTTTTTCTATAGGAGAGCCTTGTTGCCTTACTATGTCAGACAAAGCTAAGTTGGGGTTTAAACAGTGTGACAAGTGTAGGTGTAAGATGCCTAACTTGGATACACATGCTCATTGTGTCTACTGTTTGGGCGTGGATCATATTGAAGCTGACTGTGACATTTGTGCTAGTTTTGGTAATCGTACACTAGCAGAATGTAAAAATAAACTACTCAAGACACCTTTTTCGGAGGATCTGTCTAGGTCGGAGGTCTCACCCCTTTCCAAAGACCAAAAAACATAAGGGAAAAACGGAGTCACTCGGTTCCTGCATCTCTGTCGGGTATGCGACCAAGTTGGCTCCGTGCTTCGCCAGCACCCTCGGTGCAGACCTCTTCAGCACCAGGCTCTGTGTCCTCTCCCTCTGTGCCATCCATGATATTCACCCCTATTTCGGTTCCAACCTCGGCACCACTGACTTCGGAGCCGTCCTTGGATCTGACATTGGCTCCGATAACTGTACCTGCTTCGGCACCATCCATGGCCACAGTGCCAACAGTTTCTTCAGCTCCATCGGCTCCAAAACTCGAATACCTGCCAAGGACAAGATACTCTCCAACTTATGACCCTTTTTTGGGGCAGAGGTTTAGCCCCTTTATAGAAAGACCTGATTCTCCTTCAGCAGCCTCCTTTAGCTCCACTAGGAGGTTTTCTGAATTAGATCTAGTGTGGGTTGTGGGCCAGCTTCTGGCAGCTAGGGGATTGCCCATTTCAGCTAGATCTTCCATCCCTCTTGGCTCGGAATCTTTTACTACATCTTCCCCTGTTTAACCTCCTCTGGCCTCTACCCAGATCCCAGAGATCTCGGTACCAATGTCCACTCCGGTGCATATTGTCTCAGCAGCGACAGCAGTGTTTCCCCTGTCGACACTGACCACCATTGCTGCATTGGCTCCGGTGGAGCTGATGCTCTCTCGGAGTAGTGCTTGGACCATCCGTATCTTGGTACCTAGCCCAGTGCCTATTTTCTCGCTGGTGCTCTCTATGTTCATGGCTTCGACGGCTTCCAGTTCTCTCAGAGCTCCTCACCTGGAGGTGGGCTTCTCAGGGTGGGGTGTGACTCCAGTTGCGAGGGTCCTTCACTCCGTAGGCTCGCAGTCAGCACCAATGACATCAGTATCAGAACCCCCCCTAGCATGCACCTCTCCCAACCCTCTATTTCGGGACCTTGGGCACAGGAGTCGCAAAAATCCCCTTTGAAGGGAACTCTTTCTCCGGAGTCCTCCTCAGAAGATCCCACTGGGGAGCCACCCCAGAAGAAACGGTGCAAGGGGAAGCACCTTGATTCCCCGGAGGAATGTATCACCGAAAACACTGACTGTGATGAGGGAGAAGGGTCTCCATGGTCTCCCCCAGATGACGTCTCATTCGGAGACATTCTCGAAATTCTCAAGCAGCGGGGAGACTGGAAGTCCTCTAACCCTTCTTCTGAGGAATCGGTGTTCTTGCAGGCCTTCCATGCTTGGCCATCTACTTCCTGGGTGACCCCACAAGCAGATGACCTTGTTAATCTCATTGTACAGCATGCCTGGAAGGACCCAGACAATGTAGAACCTGTCCCCCGGAGGCCAGTCAAAATTTTATCTACACCTGATGACCAGCCCCACTGGTCCAAGCAGTTGATAGTTGATTTTGTGGTCGTGGTGGCGGCCACCAAAAGGGAACTGGCAGAAGATAGTTCCACTGTTCATCCTCCAAACAGGGAGTCCTGGACCATGGACAGACCAGGGAAGTAGACCTATGCTTCAGTGACAGTCGCCATTCGGTTGCTGAACTATCTGGCACACTTTATTCGCCTCCAAAGAGACCTAATTTCTGAAATGTCTTCCTCTTTGGTGGGGGTACTGCCTGATGAGGTGCGTGATACTGTCACCTTGCAGCTAGCTACCCTTGAATCCATCTCAAACTCTTCGATGCGTTTGATATCTCACACCACCGAGGGGCAGCTGTATCAGGCATTGTCATGAGACGTAAAGCTTGGATGCAGTTGTGTGACTTCGCAGACCTCTTTAAATCTTCCTTAGTCGATGCACCTGTCGACGAATCTGCACTTTTTGGACTCAAATTGCGAGACACACTTTCACATAGTGAGAAAGACAGAAAGACCTTGTCTGCTGCGGGCATACGCTTTTCCAACCCCCAGAGATCCTATTCCAGGAACCAGAAGAAGGAAAATGTGGTTCAAGAAATCCCAAGGATCTTTTCGTGACACTCATGGGGAACAGTCCCCCTGGGGTAGAGGGGGCAACACATAAGGAACATGCCCCTTTTGGGGTAGAGGGGGTCCGCGTAACCAGGGCACTAGAGATTCTTTCTTCGGCAGACCCTACCAGCGCTCCTGAGCAGAGGCCTGATTGCTTTCCTCTGGAAGCAGTTGGGGGTCGTTTTTCTCTGCATCTACCAGCCTGGCATCTTATTACTACCACCGATGTTTGGGTGCAGAGAATAATATCCAGGGGCTACCAAATACCATTCTATTTAACTCCCAGAACCGTCAAACTAATCCCTGATGTCCCACCCAATCAGAGGGAATTAGCAGCCTTAGAAATAGAAAAGCTGCTAAGAAAAATAGTACTCCAAGCAGTCCCACCAGACCAGGCAGGATCTGGGTTTTACTCAAGGTTCTTTTTTGTGCCAAAAAAGACAGGGGACTGGAGACCAGTCCTGGATCTCAGCCTATTGAACAAATTTAACAAATCTCAAAAATTCTGGATGGTCACGGTACAGTCCATTCTTCCCTTCCTAGGGAGGGACAACTGGATGTGGTCTATAGACCGTCAGGATGCGTACTACCACAAAGATGGATCACTGCTGCTGGAGGTTTCTCCGCTTCCGCTGGGAGCCAATCACTACCAGTTCAGGGTACTGCCATTCGGTCTCTAGACAGTCGCCCAAGTGTTCAGCAAATGTATGGCAGTTGTGGTAGCTCATCTTTGACTACAAGGATTCCAGGTGTTTCCCCATCTAGACGATTGACTCCTTACCGTTCCGACCATGAATCTCCTAGTCCACAGCCTCTCTTACACTCAAGGTCTCACTCTCCACTTGGGGATTACAATCAGCAAAGACAAATCTCAAATGCCCCCAATGAAGAAACTGGAATTTATTGGAGTGGTCTTCAACACAACATCCTGTCAAGCTTCTCTCCCCCCTCACAGGCTTTCAAAAATAAGACACCAAATCCAAGACCTTCTTCCTCAGACCTATGTACCAGCACGTCTTGTACTGCAACTCTTAGGCTCCATGGTGGCTGCCATTACATTAGCACCACTGGCAAGACTGCACATGAGAATCCTGCAGTGGCTCCTTTCCGCACAATGGTCACTGCTAACTCACCCACTCAACCATATGATACGTCTTACAAACCATTGCAAGGAAGAAATGCTATGGTGGATGAAGCCACAAACGAACCTTTGGTGTCAACCATTCTGTCTTCCCCAGCCCAGGGCCACGGTGACCATGGATGCTTCCCTGTTAGGGTGAGGGGGCATTTCCAGGGAAAGACTGTCCAAGGCACCTGGTCCCCCATGGAGGCCGATTTGCACATAAATGTCCTGAAACTGAGGGCAGTTCTCTTAGTGTTGCAAGCGTTCCATGCATCCCTACCCTCTGGGACCATTGCAATTCAGTCAGACAACATGTCCGTCGTCTGGTATATCAACAAGCAAGGTGGAACCAGGTCTTACCCCCTGTGTTGGGAAGCCATGAGGATTTGGCACTGGGCGATAGCTTCCAACTGCTTTTTTATAGCAACGTACATTCCCAGGAGTTCCAACCGTATTGCGGACAATCTGAGCAGGAACATCCTGATGCACCAGTGGTCCCTCAACCCTGTAACAGCAGATCGGATCTTCCAACACTGGGGCAAGCCTTGCTGTGATCTGTTTGCTTCCCCCCTAAACTACAAATGCAGAAGCTATTTTGCCTTGATCCCCCCTCAGGGGGAACCACCGAGGGATGTTCTAATGCACAATTGGCCCTCGGGTCTCCTGTACGCCTTTCCCCCGTTTCCCCTCATTCCAAATTTCTCCAGAAAGCTCAGAGGTTGAGAAGCAAAGTGATCCTCATTGCCCCCTACTGGCCCCGTCAAGTCTGGTTCCCATTTCTATGGCCTCATCTGATTCACAGCCTGTGATTCCTGGATCATTCCCAAGACTTGTTATCTCATCCTCAAGGACTGATTCATCAGAACCTGCACAGTTTCAAGCTCACAGCTTAGTTCCTCCACTTCCAATGATTGCCAGGCTGCCTGACATCCCATCTCCTGTTCATGAAATTCTCCTGGCTTCACACAAACCTTCCAACAGGAAAGTTTATTCTAGTAAATAAACTGGGTTCTCTATTTGGGCCAAAGATCAGAACTTAGACCCTTTTTATGTGCGTATTCAAAAGATCCTACAATACCTGACTACTCTTTTACATGCAGGAGCCTCAGCATCGATGATCACTGTACATTTAGCAGCTATCGCCAATTTTCATAATGTACTTGATAATTCTTCAATTATGTCCCACCGCCTATGCAAGACCTTTTTGAAAGGAGTATTACATGTTAAACCTCTGGTCAAGCCTTCCTTAGAACCCTGGGACTTGACTTTGGTACTTCAGTCTCTCACAGGTCCTCCTTTCGAGCCCTTTGAGTCATGTGATTTAAAAATTTTGTCATGGAAAACCTTACTTCTAGTAGCACTTACCTCAGCGAGAAGAGTATCTGAGCTGCAAGTCTCGAGTGTCAAGAGACCTTACTAGATCTTTCACATGGCTAGGGTGTCCCTTCGTACTGACCCTTTTTTCTTGCCCAAGGTAATTTCTGTTTTTTCCATTAACCAATCTATTGACCTGCCGGTTTTCTTTCCTCAGCATTCTAATAGAGGGGAGTACTTTTTGCACACCCTTGATGCGCATCTGCAGCTTCATTGTTATTTGGACAGGACTAAATCTTTCATGAAAACAGATCAATTGTTTGTGGCCTTTGCAGGACCCAGAGAGGGTAAACCTGTTTCCAAAGTGACTTTAAACTCCTGGCTTAGAAACGTCATTACCTTCATCTACCAACAGAATTAGCTATCCTTACCTTCCAGAATAAAGGCTCATTCTACCAGATCTATGGCTACTTCTGTAGCATTTCATTCCAGAGCCTCTATGGATGATATCTGCACAGCAGCCACTTGGGCAAGACCTCATACCTTTATCTCTCATTACAAATTGGATTTGGCCTCCAGGGGATGAGCATCTTTTGGTTCTATGGTGCTCAGGAATATCCTTCCTTAGGGCCACCCAAGATTCAAGAAGCTGGGGACTCGGTCCTATTAGTAATTAATGAACAAAGATTTACAACATCAGATAAAGAAGTTATGTCTTACCATAACGTTCCATCTGTGTTGTAGATCTCTGTTCATTTATTACTTCCCGCCCTGCTTCCCCCTGCCTGGACTCCTGGTGGACCTTAGGAACTCCTGGCTAGGGTATTTGCTCAGACAGAGCCTTCTACTATTTTTTCTATTACTACGTCTATTATCTAGGGGTGGGCAAACTCGATCTGGAGTAACTAGGAGAGGGGCATTATGGGTAGGTCTTAGCTGAGAGTTTTTGGCTGGCGTGAGCTTGGAAATGGCCGTATCAGTTCCGAGGACAGAACCGAGGTCCTATTAGTAATGAATAAACAAAGTTCTACAACACAGATGGAACGTTATGGTAAGTCATAACTTCTTTTTCTAAATATAGCAAAACAGAAGTCTGTCTCAGTGTTATGGTCCGTTGTCTAGGTTCTGAGGGTAATACTGTTGAGAAGAAGTGACACGAGACACCAAGGTACAAGCTTAAACAGTTTATTATCAAATAATAATAATCAGCAAATCAAATCAAACGAATGATCTTGTACTTACAAGCATCAAAAGAATGATCTTTGCTCACTGATGAGGGACTCTAAATTTTATCAGTGCAGCTATCCATTCAGTCAATACAGTGCCGACTCTGGCAAAAGTGTATGCTCAGTCCAAGCTAAGAGTTTCTTCTTCTTCTCCTTTCGGCTTTTCCTGGTTAGGGGTCGCCACAGCGGATCACCTGTCCACTCATGACTGGCAATATAGTTTTATGGTGTCGAGTTGCCAGCCCGGCGCCCAACCTTCCACAGAAGGCACACACACACACACACACACACACACACACACACACACACACACACACACACACACACACACACACACACACACACACACACTCATGCCTAGGGCCAATTTAGAGTGTCCAGTCCACCTACAGCATGTCTTTGGGATGTGGGAGGAAACCGGAGCACCCGAAGGAAACCCATGCGACCACAGGGAGGACATGCAGACTCTGCACAGAAGGCACCCCAGCTGAGGATTGAACTGGAGAGCCTCTTGCTGTGAGGCAGCAATGATAACTGCTGCACCACCGCGGCCTCCCAAGCTAAGAGTTTGTGTTGATCAAATCAAGATGATGAGTTCCAGTCTGTTGCTGGCTGCTGAGGATTTTATAGTCTTGTATAAACAATGAGTTCAAGAAGGTCATGACAGTTTTGAACTGATGGAATATTTTAGAAAATTACAAATCATTTCCTATGTTGTAAACAAGAATTATATCATGTCTTCAGTACCTTTGCATACTTCTTTTTCTTAATAGAATAGTTAGCCCTTAGCTGACTATAGACTTATGATAGTTCCTCTTATTTGACTCTGCGAGTTGGTAAACATTTTATCAGATTCAACAAAGTTCAAGGCACTAAAGGTCAGTAAGCAAGGTTTACCTTAAAACATGTTTATAGCATAGATTACCAATATTTCAAAAGCTATTTGCAAGATGCAGTCCCTTAATATAGCTGCTATTTCATTGTATGCAGGAGTGAGGTGGTTGAGGCATCTAAAAATTTGGGCAAGCTGTGTGGGCCCTTCACACTCAGCAAGAGAATTTCTAAAAGCCCACGGTTTCATGACTTTAAACCTGGTCAAGATTCTTTATGCCAAGCTTCATATTAGGAAATTTCAGTGGTCTCAAGTTAGTCTGGACCTGACATCAGAATCCTCTTAATGAACAAGTTCCAGTCATTCCTTGTCTAATTCAGGACTTTGGTAGGCTAAACAGGTAGACTCAAGTCCTTATTTCTGACTTTACCAACTACATGAACTTCTCCAGCTAGTGTGTTCTCTTGAATAGTAAAGCAATCTTTCCTAAACTTTTTTACCTTAAATGTTTATAACACCATAGCTGAGATGTACTGCATAAAGTTCTAAACTGGAGAGTGTCTGCTCTTAAACAGCAGAATGAGCTTTCCTAAACTGCCTTTGTCTCTGAACATTCGTGGTCCCATGGCTGGACTCTAGTGCATGAAGTTCTATATAAGAAGACACATAATATATGTATATGATAACAAAGTTTTTTGAATATTTGCTGTAGCTCTAAATAGCAGAGTAAAATGTGATACCTGTTTAAAAAATAAAATTGCTTCCTAAACCAAAGTTCTTTCTAAACAGGTAACAAAAGAAAACATGTAATTGCAAAGCTTAATTCAAGATTTCATTATCTAAACCTCTCTATAACCCTGTTCCCCTAACTTGCAGCATAGTTTACATTTCCTAGTCAGCATAAACATAATCTTCTTGCTAAATCTCCTACAAATTTTCATTGCTGACTTTAACAATTAACTAATCTGTTTTGCTTGATTTAATTTCCTGTTTTTTCCTGTAATACTGTGTTCCTCCATATGACACACACTGAGTTTGTCTCTGCATATGCACAAAGAGATAGTTTTCCTCCATGTTTTACTTCTGTAATCCTAAGTAAACCCTTCTGTTTACACATATTCCCCTTACCCACTTTTGCACCTGTGTTCACTCCCCTCCCATCACCAGTTATCCAGACATCCCCAGTATTCTTTGTTTTAAACCTTCTTTCTTCTCCCCTATTTCCCTGTCAAACTCCACCTGTTAAAGCAACAACTTCAGTTGCCAGAGTAAATGAGATAACTACCGTAAATAAATGAGATAACTGCTGCATTGTCTCAAGTTTCCTATGTCTACTAATGTGGCCACAGGAACATTAGGAAATTGCAAATCCATTTTGTCAGGACCTATATTAGGATTAGGCTATTATGGTTTAGGGACTTGGTTTTACAAGGGTCACCTCAGTGGTGTCTAGCGTTCAGGCTAGGTGATAGTGCTATGATGTGATATTAGTGGTATTTGACACGCTAACTAGCTGCCCTAAGTCTAGTTCCAAGCAGAAATGTTTTGTGTTACAGGTTGGAAGTCCTAAGTACTAGCTTTATATGTTTGCTATTATACACGGTACTGCTAGCCACCACTGCACAATGAACAGCTCTTCACAAATGCGCCTAATTTATAACAGACAGAAGAAAACTGAAAGCTAACTCACCTGCCTTCTAGCCAACAAAAAACTACACTTTCAGCTCCCTGGAGTGCTTCACAACTTGAAGGGGGGGGGGGGGGCAGGTAAACACCTTCTACCGCAAGACTGATGATCCTGGAACTTCTTAACGTTAAAAGACAGGAAAAGTATCTCTCAAGTACAGGTTACCACCAAACAACTAAGTCCCTAAAGAGCTCTCTGGCTGATGAAACAATCTCACTTTAATTAAACATTCAGAACATTTGGTAAATAAAAGGAAGTATAAGCAGTCATGTTGAGTAGGTTGATTCTTTGAACTATATTTAAAATAATAATGTCGTCTTATTTTGTTACTTTTGCCACTCTGCTAAATGTCAAAAATCACTATGCAATAATGGTATAACATTGTATACATTTAATTTTGCAGATTGACAAGAAAGCTTTAGATGCCCAAATAAGAGAGAAAAAGATCAAAGATGAGATTGACAAAAAAATACACGCGGCATATGGTAAGGTTAAGCTTGTATTCTGTTTTTATTATTAGAAGAAACTGTAAAGCAATAAATTGAACAAATTTAGCTCCCTATCATGAGTGCAAAACCTATAATTTGAGTTCTGAACCAATGACTAAAAACTCTGAATGGCTAAATAAAATACTGCATTTTGTAGCTTGCTGTAAATCATTCACAGACATTAGGTAGGTGATCTCAATGTTGGTGAAGGCACAAGATGGAAGATTAGTAAGGTTGACCAGCAAGAATTATTGGAGGGAGTTGCAGGAGCACATGTAGTTATAAATGAAAAATATGGGAGTGAGTGTGTGCATGTACTATGTATATATATATATATATATATATATATATATATATATATATATATATATATAAAATTTGGTGCGTCTATATAAATATATATATGTGTGTGTGTGTGTGTGTGTGTGTGTGTGTGTGCGTGTATATATGTGTGTATATATATATATAGATTAGAAAAAAATATATATATAATATACATATTTATGTGTGTGTGTATATATATATCTTTATATATTTATATAAATAAATAGTTTTTAAAGCTGTTTTAATTGTATTTTTTACTATTTTTGCCTTATCTTTTCAAACAAAAAAACAAAAAACAAAAGCATTCCTTGTTTTTCACCTTTCTAAGCTAGTATAGTCCATTTTTTAGGCTAGTGCTGAATTCAGGGCTGTGTTACAAGTTTCTGAGTTGCCCATACCTTACTTGGATAGAAGGAAGTTTCTCTGTTCACCTGTGAGAGAGGGGAGCTTTGAGCAGCCTATCTGTCCCTGGAGTTGTTCCAGCCCAGAAGTTAGTAGTTTATTGGCCATTTTGGGCTAATTTCTATCTCTTTCATTTTCCAAGTATAAAAACCACATTTGTGCGCCGGGCAGTGCCAGTTAGCTATGGTTAAATTATTCCCAGCTCCACTAAGTCTCCTCTTCAGTTTTCCCTTGAAACTAGTCTAACTCTCAACCTAAGCACTCAAAAAGCATCCTACAGTCCAACACTTGCTCAGACCTAATAGCAAGCGCTAATATACCCTGACACTTGATTGCCCAGCAGGACAAGGCTCTTTATTCACCCATCACCAACCAAGCGACTAAGCAGCTCAAACTACTATTCAGGCATGACCAAAGGGCAATTTCAGGTGTACTCTCCAGTCCAGCTGGTGAATCTGGGTATCCTGAGGCAATGTTACAACTGCCTCATGTACACAGATAACCCTCTCCTCCTACCACAAAACACAAACATATGCGAGAGATGCCATTATACAGCCAAAGTGGAGGCTAAGCTCTCTCCACCCAAGACTGGAACAGACAGTCAAAAGGAGAAGGTTAACACTTGCACCACACCTCCAGCCACACATAGACCTACTAAACCAGCACTGGCAAAAGACACACATAAATGCACAAAATCATACTCGGAGGCTCTAAATAAATACCTGCAAAAGCATCAGAGACCTCCAAAATAGACACCCAAACAACCTGCATCTCCTGTCATAAACCAGACAACACATAAAACACAAAATCAGTGTGCCACACAATCACAGCCCTTAAGGTGAAATAACATACCTAACACATTAGTAATAGGTGACTCTATAGTCAGGCACACTGACGTCCCACTCACTAGGCTGGACAAGGACATGGTTACTGTTAGCTGCCTGTCAGGAGCCAGAATCTGCCAAATAACACAAGCACTCAGGTCACTCCAGAACAAGTACAAATATGACTCTGTCATTGTTCATGTTGGTGTGAATGACCTGAGACGTACCTCATTGGACTACATGAAAAGAGACATGGAAGAGCTCTCTGATCATGTAGCCCAGGCGGGTATGACCCTGACCCTGATTAGCATCCTGCCCTCACCAAGTATGATACCTCAGTATAAAGAAAAAATTATTAGTTTCAACAATTGGCTAAGCTTCTGATGTCATTCAAAGGGGATCCAGTGTCTGTCGGCCTAGGACGACATACTCGACAAGCTGCATTGCTTCGCAAGAGACGGCTTGCACCTGTCACCCATAGGCTTTCAAATACTGGCCAAGGCTCTTGCTGCCCCCATAGTGCCTTTTTTAGGCAAGGCTCAAAAGTCAAACCCATCTCCGTACACAGCACAATTAACAAAAAACTGAGGGTTATGCTACTCAATGCCAGGAGTTTAAATCTCAAAATGCACGCGCTCAAAGCACTCTTCAGTATGGAGAACGTCGGCATCTGTGCAGTAACTGAAACCTGGTTCAAGGCTCCAGAGAGCACCCCAGCACTACTGGGCTACAACTCATACCACACGTTTTGGCCACAGAACACGGACCGAAACACAAAAGGAGGGGGTGTATCCATATTTATCAAGGATTCCTATACCTCCAGGTTAGTGGCGCAGCATGATACCTCTGATCATCCATGTGCAACTAACATCGGGCAAATCTGCAATGCAAATTTTGGCCTGCTACAGAGCCCTCCATGACCCAGAACCACCTTTCTGCCTTTCTGGAGACACTGGAAAACATGAAGGTCCTACTGAACGCCCTGATATTGGGCGATTTCAATTACCCTACCATTAACTGGGAAAACTACTCAAGTACAAACTCGCAGGCCCAGTGCTTCCTGGAATTCATCAACTCAAATGCCCTGGATCAGCTGGTAAACTCCCCTACCAGAGGTGAAAACATAGTGGACTTGGTCATCACCAACATGGGCGACAGATGCTCCACACCAGAGGTCAACCCGTCACTGGTTAGATCAGACCATAAACTGATCACTCTGGATGTCCACACCCCACCACCACCCCCAACTAAGGAAACCACAGTAAAAAACTTGTCTAAAGGAAACTTCACCTTACTTAAGACAGAGGCGGTAAATTTCACAGCTCCCACACTAAGGGATAACGCTGCCCAAGATGCAGAAACCTTTACAAATGCACTCTGAGCACCTACAAGGATGCATGGATCGTGCCATCCCTAGCAAAATGAAGACTCACTCCTGTAAGAGAAGGATACCAGTCTGGTGGACCCCTGGCATAAATAGGCTATACAAAAGAAGGAGGAAACTAGTTCAGAAAAAATGCAAATCCCAAGAAGGAAAGACATCCATGATCAGTATCAGTAAGAAACTAAGATCCCTCATAAAATCATCCAAGGCTAACTTCGAAAAAAAAATAGCCAAGAATTCAAAAGATAACCATAAAGCTTTCTTTAGCTATGTTAAGAATCTAAGTGGCAACTCACAGATATGCACTGAGCTAGTGCAAAATAGCACAAAATATACTGAACCTACTGATATTGCCATCATCCTGGGAGATAGATTCAGTGCAAACTTCATCCCATCTCACCCACAAAAGGGCCCACAATACCAGAAAAATGTAGTGCCCGGAAACCACAGACACACAGGTGAAAACAGCCCTTTCAAAAGCCAAAAACACAGTGTCAATGGGGCCAGATGTTGTCTCAGGCTGCGTCTTGCACGAACTACAGAATGAACTAACCCCCCACCTAAACACACTGTTCAACCTCAGCCTCTCCACAGGCTACGTGCTCATAGAATGGTGCACAGCAATGGTTATTCCACTCCACAAAGGAGAGGCCAGAACTGACCCTGGTAACTATCGCCCCATAAGCCTGACTAGCCTGGTCTGCAAGGCTATGGAGCACATCATCATGGAACTCATTAACAAAGACATTGGGAACCTCCAAACACTTGACCCGACCCAGTTCGGCTTTGTTAAAGACAGATCATGCCTACTAAACCTGGTTGACTTCTTCAAGACAGTCACCAAGGCCATAGATGAGGGAAAGGTGGTTCACACAGCCTTCCTTGACCTTGCCAAGGCTTTCAACACCATTCCCCACTCGGGTATTACAGAAAAACTCACCAGCCTGAACATAAACCCCTACGTCACAAGATGGGTTGCCAACTGGCTTACAGACAGAACTCATATGGTAAGAATAGCGGGCTCCAGGTCCGACTCTAAACCAGTCACAAGTGGTGTCCCACAAGGCTCAGTCCTGGGACCCCTACTGTTCGGCATATACTTCTCAGAAGTACAAGGAAACACAGGAGGACTATGGCTAACCAAGTTCACCGATGACTGCAAACTGGGAGCCATAATTGCCTCTCCGGCTGACACGGACATCCTCCAAAAGGGCCTTACTGAGACGGACACCTGGTGTCAAAGTCATGGCCTCAAGCTAAATGCCAAAAAATGCATAAGCATCCCATTTGGGAAAAACAAAACACCCATGAATTACCACATAGGTGGCAGCCCCGTTAATACAGAAGAGGTAATAAGAGATCTGGGGACCAAGGTAGATAGTAATCTCTCTTTTGACAATCATATTGCCAAAGTAGTTAGGAAATCCTTCTATGTGGCCCATCTAATTGCTAAAGGGTTCACATCTAGAAATAAAGAGGTTATAGTGCCCCTCTACTCGTCACTCATCAGACCCATCATAGAGTACAATGCCCCATTTGGGATGTACCTGTCAAGACACTTCCAACAGCTGGAAAGACCACAAAAGTACCTCACCAAGAGGATTACTGGCCTAAAACATAATCCTATGCAGCCCAACTGAAAAAAACTCAGGCATATCGCTTACTCAGAGGTGATCTCTGCCTGACTTACAAAGCCATGTCCAACTCAGAATTGATGGACATGCTCCACCTAAAGAAATCCAAGTCACTGCAAGCCACGTGCTCTAGTGAGCTAATCTTCGCCACAACAATAAATAGAAAATACTGGAGGGATAGATTCCTGTCACAGAGACTCCCAATGCTTTGGAACAAAATTCCTAACTACATTAGGCAGAGCCCCTCACTAACACTCTTCAAGAGAAACCTTGATGAGTGGATGGGTAACAGAAAATACACCCCTGGGATCACTTCATTGGCGCTGCTTGACAGAGGCTCAGTTAATTAATCAATGGGGTGGCGAAAGCCAACACACTCTGGCTAGGCTTATAAATGCCCTTGGCCAGCCTAGTACATACCTATGAACCTATGAAAGGGACAAAGTTCACCATGGTGGTCAAAAAAAATGGTGGCACCCTGTGTGGCAGCTGCTGCTTCAGATCCCTATAGAAGCCTGCACTATTTGTCTTGTTTTTCATCAGAAACAACAGAAAAAAAAACAGATTCAAGGGCAAGAAATGAAGGTATGATTAACTACAATTCTGAAAATCTTTTGGAAATCCAATCTCAAATCTCACTGTGATGCATGCTTGATGAACTGCTAGCAGAGAGGCCTGTAAACTCAAACACACTTCAGGAACTCCTGCAGCTTGGAATCTTACTGAACATGTTAAAAACTGCAGAAACCTGTCAAACCTGTCTAATCAGTTGATAATCAGACATGGGAAGTATATTAAAAGGGAAAGATGTGAAAAATCAAGAAAGAGAGGCTCTAGAACAGGAATTAACGCCAGACTGAAAAGAAATCCATACAGGCCTGCACTTCTTTCCATGCTGCTGGCAAATGTATGTTCACTGGAGAGCAAGCTGGACTACTTAAGATGGATCTTTCCACACAATCTAAGATGAGAAATAGTTATTTACTTGTGTTCACAGAAACTTGGCTGAACTCCAATAAAAACGATAGTACAATATATGTAGAGGGGAAGTCATTATTTTGTATTGACAGAAATCAGTCTCTGTGGTAAATCTCCTGGAGGGGGTGTTTGTGTGTATATCAACAACAGCCAGTGTACAAACTGAAATAATCATCTCTCACTGCTCAGAGAACATTGAGCTCATGCTACTAAAATGCAGGCCCCTCTACTTGCCTAGGGAATTCAATGGGGCAAGCATAACAGTTGCTTATATCACCCTGGTGCTAATACCAGTGTAGCATTGAACATTCTGTATCTGTCATTAAATAACCTCCGGAATAAGAACCCTGAGTTGCCCATATAATTGCAAGTGATTTCAGTCAAGCTGACTTGAAATCTGTATTACCCCATTACCATCAACATGTGAACTTTGCAACAAGATGGGAGAACACTCTGTATAAGGTGTACACAAACGTAAAACTGGCCTACAAAGCAGTACGTTATCCACATCTGGGCAACTCAGACCATCTGGCCATCATGCTGCTTCCTGCATACACACCACTGTTGAAAACAGGCAAACCTACAACCAAACAAGTAAGGATATGGCCTGAGGGAGCAGTCTTGACACTACAGGACTACTTTGAATGTATGAACTGGCCAGTGTTTAGAGAGGCAGCTGTAAGGAACTACCATATTTACCTGGAGGAGTATATGGAATCTGTAATGACCTATATTTCAAAATGTGTTGACATAACAGCCATCAAATATTTCACCATGCTTGCTAATCAGAAACCCTGGCTATCTGATGAAGTACATGAACTCCTAAAGGCATGAAATACTGCATTTAAAACTAAAGATAATGATGCCTTAAGAGAGGCCAGAGCAAATCTAAGTAGAGGTATATAGGAGGCTAAGAGGACCTATGGACGTAAAATTCAAGGATACTTCTCAGACCAAAGGGACTACAGAAGTCCCTGGCAAGGCATGCAATCCATAACTGACTACAGACCTGCATCCTCCCCATGTGATAACACAGAATTTCTGAGCAAACTAAATACTTACTTCAGCAGATTTGATATGGACAACAACACTGTGCCAAATAAGCTCACTGTCAAACAGGGTGAGGAGATGCTATGTCTAAGAACATATAATGTTCTGAAGACCCTGAGACGAGTAAACCCAAGAAAAGCAGCTGGTCCTGATAATATTATGGGAAGAGTTTTAAGAGACTGTGCTTCCCAATTGTCCTCTGTACTAACAGATATATTCAATACATCCCTGAAACTAGCCATTGTACCCATTTGCGTCAAAAATACAACAATCATTCCCTTATCCAGGAAATCCCAACCGACAAGCCTAAATGATTATTGGCCAGTTGCACTTACATCAACTGTAATGAAGTGTTTTGAGTGGTTGATCAAGAACCATATCTCTTCAAGCCTACCTGCAATACTGGATACATTACAGTTTGCTTACAGATCTAACCTCTGCATGGCTGATGCAATAGCTATAGCACTTCATGAATCCTTGGCACATCTAGAAAACAAGAATTGCCATGTTAGAATGCTGTTCATCAATTTTTGTTCTGCCTTTAACACTGTCATGCTCCAGAATCTGATATCAAAGCTGATCCAGCTGGGCATCAACACCCCTCTGTGTAACTAGATAATGGACTTTTTCATCAACAAACCCCAAAAAGTATGTGTGAGAAATAACAGTTCAATCAGTATTACATTGTGCATGGGTGTCCCTCAGGGCTACGTCCAGAGTCCTCTGCTGTACACCTTGTTAACACACAGCTGCATGGCCAAGCATGAATCCAACCAAATCATCAAGTTTGTGGATGATACCACTGTTGTAGGTCTTGTCAGAAATGGTAAGGAAACAGCCTACAGGGATGAAGTGGAGCATCTGATAGGCTGGTGTGACAGCAACAATCTGGCCTTAAATGTAAGCAAGGCCAAATAATTAATAGTGGATTTCAGGAGGACACAGGAGATGCGTCAACCTCTGGAAATTAAGGGGGTGGCAGTGGAAAGGGTCAAAAACACCAAGTTCCTGGAGGTGCAAATCTCAGATGACCTATCCTAGTCAACTCAAATTAGCCACACAGTGAAGAAGGCACAACAGTGTCTGCGCTTCCTATGGAAACTGAGGAAGGCAAACCTGTCTCAGTCCATCCTCATAGCTTTCTACAGGAGGACCTTCGAGAGCATCCTCTCAGATAACATCACAGTTTGGTATGGTAACTGCAAAGCATCTGTCTGCAAGGCTGTCCTGAGGTTAGTGAGGACAGTGGAAAAAGTCAGTTTCCTTGCTCCCATCCATGGACGATCTGCACAAGACTCGGTGTGTGGGAAGGGCTAGGAAGATAATCGATAATCCCTCTCACCCTGCCCATGGCATGTACTTCCACCTTTCCTCGGGCAGGCGGTATTGCAGCTTACACTGTAAAATATCTAGACTGAAAGGAGCTTCTTCCCTCTATCCATAAGGCTTCTGAACTTGAATGACAGGCATGACAGTGAATAATCAGATCAATATGCCACTTGCTGTAAAGTATCACTTAGAGTAATTACTCTGGCAAATTGCTTCAGTAACTGAAATAGATAGCCTGATTTCTTATTATTACTTCTTGAATATGCAATAGTCAGGAGTGAGTCACCACTCCATACATGTGCAATATGAACATCAGAATATAACCTAGTACAACTGATGAAGTGCAATATTCTAAGCAATCACAATGTGAAGTCATAGTCTTTGCAATACTTACTAGTATAATATAGTCTGTCTTCCTGCCCAATTGTGGTAATTTATTGTGTTAATATTTTAATTATTATTGTATGTGCACAGTCTTACTGTCTCGCAAACTGTGTCTTCATTGTTATGTCTTGCACTGGGACCAAAGCAATGTAATTTCATTCAGCTTACACTGCTGTGTATATCTGATCAACAATAGAGCTTACTTTGACTTTGAAGTGGTTCCTTTCCCACAGTAACTTTCTGGTCATCCCAGTTTTCATTCATTTGTGGTTTCAGTGAAGTTGTCTCAACATTTAGTGACTTGGGTAAGTGGGTTTTCATTTTTTTTCAAGTAGACCCACATATATTATATATGTATGTGTGTGTGTATTAGTATATAGTGCAGGTTGTAGTTAAAGGGAGAAGTGTTCCTTTAAGTGAAGACTGAACTTCTGGTAAGGTTTATCTTTTGATGTTCCGGGATTTATTATTCTGTTATGGTCCCGATGTTTTGTGATTCGAGTATCTGGGTTTTCGAACTTTTGAAGTAGACATATATATATATAGATATATAGATATATATATATATATATAGATATATATATATGTGTGTGTGTGTGTGTGTGTGTGTATATATATTATACACACATTATATATATAAAAAATGTATGTATGTATAATGTATATGTATATATAGATGTGTGTGTGTGTGTGTGTGTCTGTCTCTCTCTTTATATATATATATATATATATATATATATATATATATATATATACACTTCACATGACTGAAAACTCAAAATACTAAATTTCATTTGACTGACACCACAATACCTAATTTTCAGATACTGAAAACTCATTTGAGTGAGTCTCATTATACTGAAAGTTTACAACTTGGTCTCAGTCAAATGAAATTCAGTATTTTGAGTTTTAAGTCGTGAAGTAGACACATATATATATATATATATATATATATATATATAGATATATTTTATATATATATATATATATATATATATATATATGTGCACTTTTTCTTTCAATATATATACACTTTTTCTTTCAGCTGCTCCCATTAGGGGTCGCCACAGTGGATCATCTGTTTCCATTTCTTCCTGTCCTCTGCATCTTGCTCTGTCACACCAACCACCTGCATGGCCTCTCTCACCACATCCATAAACCTTATCTTAGGCCTTCCTCTTTTCCTGTTATCTAGCAGTTCCATCCTTAGCATTTTTCTCCCAATATACCCAGCATCCCTCCTCAGCGCATGTCCAAACTAACACAATCTCGCCTGTCTGGCTTTGTCTCCAAACTGTCCAACTTGAGCTGACCTCCTAATATACTCATTTCTAATCCTGTCCATCCTTTCACACCAAGTGCAAATCTTAGCATCTTTAACTCTGCCACCTCCTTCTCTGACTCCTGTCTTTTCATCAGTGCAGCAGTCTCCAACCCATATAACATAGCTAGTCTCACTACCATCTTGTAGACCCTTCCCTTTCACGCTTACTGGTACCAGTCTGTCACAAATCACTCCTGACTCTCTTCACCACCCACTCCACCCTGCCTGCACTCTCTTTTTCACCTGTCTTCCAAACTCACCATTACTCTGAACTGTTAATCCCAAGTATTTAAACTCCTCCACCTTCACCAGCTCTACTCCCTGGATCCTCACTATTCCTCTGTCCTCCCTCTCTTTCACACACACATATTCTGTCTTAGACCTGCTGACCTTCATTCCTCTCCTCTCTTGTGCATATCCCCACCTCTCCAGGGTCTCCTCTACTTGTTCCCTACTCTCACTACAAATCACAATGTCATCTCCAAACATCATAGTCCACGAGGACTCCTGTCTGATCTCGTCTATTAACCTGTCCATCACCATTACAAATAGGAAAGGGCTCAGAGCTGATCCTTGATGTAATCCCACCTCCAGCTTGAATGCATCTGTCACTCATACAGCAGACCCCTCACCACAGTCACACTGCCCTCGTACTTATCCTGTACCACTCTTACATACTTCTCTGCCACTACCAACTTCCTCATACATTACCATAACTCCTCTTTAGGCACACTGTCATATGTTTTCTCCAAGTTCTCAAAGACACAATGTAACTCCTTGTGAACTTCTCTATACTTCTCCATCAACACCCTCAGAGCAAACATCGCATCTGTATTCCTCTTTCTAGGCATGAAAGCATACTGCTGCTCACTAATCATTACCTCCCTTCTTAACCTAGCTTTCACTACTTTTTCCCATAAATTCATGCTGTGGCTGATCAGTTTTATCCCTCTGTAGTGACTATAGCTCTGCACATCACCCTTATTATTAAAAATCAGTACCAATACATTCCTTCTCCACTCCTCAGGCATCCTCTCACTTTCCAAGATTCATTTAAACAATGCGGTTAAAAACCCACTGCCATCTCTCCTATACACCTCCATGTTTCCACAGGTATGTCTTCTTGACCAACAGCCTTTCCATTCTTCATCCTCTTCATTGCTGTCCTTACTTTCTTCTTGGTAATACGTTTCACTTCCTGATTCACTATTCCCACATCATCCAACCTTCTCTCTGTCTCTCTCATTCTCTTCATTCATCAGCCCCTTAAAGTACTCTTTCCATCTACTCAACACACTCTCCTCACTTGTGAGAACATACCCCTTGTTATCCTTTATCACCCTAACCTGCTGCAAGCTTGCCTTGGCTTGTTTAGCCAATTGGTACATGCCCTTTTCTTCCTCCTTAGTGTCCAACCTTTCTTACAACTCAACATGCACCTTATCTTCATAGGTTCATAGGTGAGTACTAGGCTAATGGCCCTGGAACCAACACAAGCCTAGCCCAAGAATATTCCCAGTCATCCTGTTGCCGGATGTTAGTTTCTTGTGCCCCTATCGAGCAAGGCTTTTGAAGTGATCCCCGGGATGAACTTCCTGTTACCCATCCACTCGTCAAGATTTTTCTTGAAGAGGGCCAGTGAAGTGCTCTGCTTGACATGAATTGGGAGTTTATTCCAGAGTATAGGAAGTCTCTAGGTTAGGAACCTGTCTCTCCAGTAGGTTCTGTTTATTGTGGTGATGAGGTTGAGGTTTTTGGAGCATGTGGTGCGGAGGGATTGAGACATTTTCAGATGAAGCATGTCTAGCAACACTAGGTCAGACATGGCTTTATATGCCAAGCAGAGATCGCCTCTAAGAAGGCGATATGAGATGGAGTAAAGCTGGAGTTTTTTGAGTCTGTCTGTATAGGGCATGTTTTTGAATCCTATGATCCTCTTTGTGAGGAATTTTTGTGGCCTCTCCAGTTGTTGTAGGTGTTTAGTGAGGTACATGCCAAATAGGGCATTGTACTCTATAATGGGTCTAATGAGGGATGAGTAGATAGGGATTATGGCTTCTTTCTTCCTGGATGAGAAACCTTTTGTAATGAGGTGTGCCACATAGAAAGACTTTCTAACTACAGTGGCAGCATGGTTGTCGAAGGAGAGGTTGCTATCTACCTGTGTCCCTAGATCTCTTATCACACCTTGGGAGTTGAGTGGGCTACCGTCAATGTGGTAGTTCGTGGGCACCATGTTTTTTCCGAAGGGGATGACGATGCAATTTGTAGCATTGAGCTTAAGACCATGGTTCTGGCACAAGTCGTTGGTGTCTGTGAGGCCTTTTTGTAGGATGTCTACATCAGCTTGAGAAATGATAATAGCAGTCATCTGCAAATTTGGTTAACCAGATTCCCTTGTTGTTGGCCTGAACTTCAGAGAAGTAGATACCAAACAGGAGAGGACCCAGGACAAATCCCTGTGGGATTCCACTTGTAACTGCCCGGTAGTCAGATTTGGAGTCTGCTATTTTCACTGCATGGGTTCTGTCCATAAGCCAGTTGGCAACCCATCTAATGACGTAGGGATTAATGGCTAGTTTAGTGAGTCTGTCAATGATCCCTGAGTGGGGGAAGGTGTTGAAGGCCTTGGCTAGATCGAGGTAGGCTGTATGGGACTACCTTGCCTTCATTGACTGCTCTGGTGACAGATTCAAAGAAGTCTGTCAGGTTGAGCAGACATGATCTGCACTTCACAAACCCAAACTACGAGGTGTCCAGGGTTTAAAGGCTCCCTGTATCCCTATTTATGAGGTCCATAATGATGCTGTCCATGGCCTTATAGATCAGGCTCGTCAGGCCTATGGGGCGGTAATTTCCAGGGTCCGTAGCTGCTCCCCCTTTGTGGAGTGGAATGACTGTGTGCCATTCGGTGGGAACAAAGCCTAAAGTGAGGCTGTGGTTGAACAAGGCACTCAGGTGTGGTGCCATTTCACTTTGTAATTTATGTAGAACACAGCCAGGTATATTATCAGGTCCCATGGAAGCTGTATTTTTGGCTTTGGATAGTGCAGCTTCTACCTGTGCAGCCATGATGTTAGGGATTTGGCATTACTCGGGTATTGGGATGGACCCTTTAGGGGTTGAAGGGGGTGAAGTTTGCACTAAACCTGTCGGCCAAGATATTGGCAATATATGTTGGCTCAGTATAAGTGGTGCCATTGTGCAGTAGCTCAGAGTACACCTGCATATTGTTATGCAGATACTTGACATAGCTAAAGAATGCCTTGTGGTTATCTTTAGCATCTCTAGCAATTTTGTTTTCGTAACTAACTTTGGAGGATTTGATGAGGGATCTCAGTTTTTTGCTGAGATTTACAAGGGAAATTTTCCAGTCTTGGGACTTTACTCTTTTCTATAAGTTTTTTTTCCTTCTGTTGTAGAGTTTGTTAATGGCAGGGACCAACAGATTGGCTTCCTTTTTTTTTTTGGAAGACAGGATCTTGGTTCTGTTTGGTATGGCCTGATCCTCATACAGCGCCTTGGTGTATGATTCAGCAGCCATACATCCATTCCCCATTTGCATGGATGACGTGAAGTTTGACACTTCTGTCTTTAGAAGCTCAAAATTGGCTTTGGAGAAGTTCTTCACGGTGGTTTCCTCAATGGGGGGGGGGGTGAGGGTGGGATTTGGATATCGAGTGCGATTAACTTGTGGTCAGATCTAAGCAGGGAGAAGTTGATTACTGGTGTAGAGAAGCAGTCTCCCATGTTTGTAATGACCATTTCAAGGATGCTTCTACTTCTGGTAGGGGTGAGAATGAGTTGGTCCAGGGCACTGGAATTAGTGAATTACAGAAATTGTTGGGTGAATGAGTTGGAACAGGAGTAATTTCCCCAGTTAATGGAGGGGTAGTTAAAGTCTCCCAGTATAAGGATATTAGGTTGAACCTTAATGCTTTCCAGAGTGTTCAGCAATGCAGAGTGGGAGTCTTGGAACATTGTGGGGGGGTCTATAATAGGCTACAACCTGGATTACAGTTTTATCCAGTGT
This sequence comes from Protopterus annectens, assembly GCF_019279795.1. Lineage (NCBI taxonomy): Eukaryota > Metazoa > Chordata > Ceratodontiformes > Protopteridae > Protopterus > Protopterus annectens. The sequence continues at coordinate 639,411,952 of NC_056745.1, forward strand.
TAGTTGTACCTGTAGTATCTCTGATGCATTATGTTGGGCAACTAGTCTGGAGGTGTGCATTTCCTTTATGAAGATGGATACACCACCGCCTTTGGGGCTTCGGTCCACACCTCCTTTAGGGCTTTGGTCCGGATTTAGGGGCCGAAATGTGTGGTATGTAATGTAGCCTGGAGGTGCTCTCTGGAGCCTTGAACCTGGTCTCTGTTACTGCACAGAGGTTGATGTTCTCCAGTTTAAGGAGTGATTCGACTGAGTGCATTTTGAGATTTAGGCTTCTAGCACTGAGTAGCATAACCCTCAGGTTGCGTTTGTTTGCAGTTGTTATGGTGGTAAATTTGTCTTTAGGGCATTGCCTAAAAAAGGCACTATAGGGGTGGCAATAGCCTTTGCCAGTATCCAGAATTCCAGGGGTGACAGATGGAGGCCATCTCTGGCAAAGCATCGAGGTCTGTCGATCATATCATCCCAGGCAGACAGATACTGGATCCCCTTTGAATGACACCAGAAACTTAGCCAATTGTTGAAGTCAATCATTTTCTGCTTGTACAAGCATAGTACCAGTACACCTCTCAGCAGCTTTACTGACACTATATACCAGCTTAAAAACAAAAAACAACTAGTATCTGCTACCTTCTTAGATATATCAAAAGCATTTGACACTGTATCACATCAAATACTTCTAAACAAACTAGCCAACTACCACTCCAGCTCTGAAACCCTAAAATTGTTTCATAGCTACCTGACTGGCAGAAAAACTCTATGGGAAAATAAACTCTTCTCTCAGCTCCCTGTAAGTGTCGGGGTCCCCCAAGGTTCAATCCTCGGTCCACTCCTGTTCACTATCTTTACTAATGACCTTCGTACTGCAGCTAACCTAGCCTCAATTGTACAATATGATGATGCTTTCCTGATCTGTTCTGCCCCCACTATTAAAGAACTTCAAGAAAAAAATCAAAAAGCCCTCAACAGTATAGAAAATTATCTAACTCTCCACCAACTTATACTTAACCCCCCAAAAAAACAAGCTTATGGTCTTCCACCAAAACCCAACATCTAAAAATCCATCCCATCTATATTTCCTCTTCCAGTGGCACCATAGTAGAGCCAGTAGAACATACAAAACTTCTTTGTTTTACAATCGATAGCGGACTAAGGTTTGATAAACACCTTGCTCTAACCATTAAAAAAGGTGCATGCCAGACTGGGTTCACTCTACAGAGCAAAATCATTTTTCACTGACCAAACCAGACTCACAACTGCTCGAGCCCATCTATTATCTTCCCTTCTATATTGCTGTCAAATATTTACCAACCTTTGCAAATATGACCTAAATAGCCTTGAATCCTGCTATAACAAAATTGCCAAATTTGCTACAAATCAATCTCAAAGATCTCGCCACTGTACTGCATTAATGCAGCTAAATTGGCTAGAGCTCCCTCATCTCCTTACCCTGACTCAGCTAGTAACCACCCACAACAGTCATATACAAACTTGATAACTGTCCAGCCCTATCAGATCTAGTCCAACTCTATAGTAACCTAATATCCCTTAGATCCACTGACAAAATATTGTTAAAAGTTAGTAAAGCCCAAATCACCTGTGGCATCTCCCTGTTCTCCCATACCATAGCCAAGCACTGGAACTCTCTTACCCAGCATATGCTCATCATCAGTAATACACTAGCATTTAAACAAACTATATTGCAGCGTTGTGTTGTCGGTTGTCCTGTTACAATTATATTATGCCCTTTCTCGTTATGAGGGGCTGTGGCTGATAAAGGTCCTGGAGTCGGTTCTCTTATACCGTGAAGGGACTTTAAATAAGTCAGTGTTTTGTAGCTATTTAAGTCTTGTGGAGCTATAGAAATAGCTTTGTGGAGCTACAGAGAATCGAGTGTAGAGCTAAGCATTTGTGCACAAGCATTCTAAGAGGTTTCTTTTCGCAAATAGTTAATTCATTCCTTTGCTACATTGGGCGCATTATATTCCTTATTTGTAAGTTGCAGTATATTTGGAATGGTGAGGCTCACGTGGAACTTCTTGCTGGCGTTCTGTTAATGGGCCGAGTTTACCACTTTTCCTATTGACTATATTTTATAATTATTACACCCGTGCTGCATGCGGGATGGCCGTATTGTTCCTATCTAAAAGGAGAAGTTCTAAAAGCTACCTCATGTAGCTATATTTTAAATGGTTTGCTGACATTGGGGTCGCTCTTGTGAAGACTTGCTTAGTCAGTAAAGGGGTCAATATATTTTAGTAATGTCTTACACACAACTGTATATAGTGCTGTTTTTCTTTTCTGTCATCTTCATTACCTACCTGGAAGAAAATATTTCATTACATACACAGATAGATTTGATGTGCTCTGCATCCCTGTCTCCAAGATTTTTCCTTGGGAGTATAAACTGACTATTTGAATTTTCCTAAAAGGTGTCTAATCTCGGGTACTGGGAAGCCCTAGCTAAAGGGTTCCAAATTCTGGAGTTAGTAGCTAGGTTAGTACTGTAATTCATACCTCTCAGCTGTATGTATTTTTGCCACCTATTTTTGGTCTGTTCATCATCAAATTTATAGTTTTCTGGCACTGGCAAATGACTGAGGGTTGAAGTCACTAAGTAATATACATTTGCGTTTGAATTTGACTTTATATACCGCAGACGAAAATGTATGCTAATGCAAATCCGGCATTCTATCAGTGCAGTACCTCGCGCTTCTGCTCAGCTTTGGGTGTGCTGTCAGTGATTGACACTCGAAACGAGCGGGGGTACCTAAGAAGAGCGGCAGATATGCTAATTCGTATGTCATAGTCATGGATATATTGCCGGTGTAACTCTGAAGTAAAAAATCCTCAGACTTATAATAAATACATTAAAAATCACACACAGTACCATACTGTAAGGTTGGATGGTGAGAACCGACGCAGAAGCTCTGTTTCTAATTTTTTAAAATTAGACCTTGTAAACGTCACCCTCAGTGAATCAGTGACAAATCAAGAGATAAGGGACACTTTTAAATTATTAGTATTCCTATCTAGTCTATCACTGTAATTTGCTGTGTCATTACTAAGTGCGATCTTGGTTATTAACTAACATGTGTATTATATTAGGAAGAAATGGAGAACTAGGCTTGAAATGACTTCCAGGTCGACAGCGTGGTCATCTACGATCCTTTAACTTCTGGCATTAGTGTCATGGCTGTGGCTAGATTCCCTTGGCTGAAGGGACCTAGTACTTTCAGCCAAGGGAATCTAGCCCACTCATAGTGAGATGGCTAGATTCTAGTGGGGAAAACTCTGGAACAGACTACCTATCTATGTCAAACAAAGCTCCTCATTAGCACTCTTCAAGAAAAATCTTGATGATTGGATGGGAAATGTGAAATTCACCCCGGGGATCACTTCTGTGGCTCTGCTCGACAGGGGCACAGGAAAATAAATTTCTTGGGTGGTGAAAGCCAGGGTACATTTTTTGGCTAGGCTTGTATGGGCCCTAGGGCTGATAGCCTAGTACCTACCTATGAACCTATGAAAAGGACCATCTTTACAGCAATAGATTCTAGCCTTGTTGCTGTGAGCAGGCTAGATTCCCTTGGTTGAAGGGACCTGGGGCCTTTCAGCCAAGGGAATATAGCCTGTGCTATAGTGGGGAAGAGGACATTCTTTGCAGTAATAGAATTTAGCCTTCTCACATAATACAGGCTAGATTCCCTTGGCTGAAAGGATCTAGTTATTAATAAACATGAGATAGTCTGATGTAATACATATGATTGACAGGGTCCTTTCAGAGCATGGAATCTAGCTTTTTTAATACAGTAGATTATACAGGAAAACGACTGAAACATATATTAACTTCTTTATAAATATTTTACAGTTTATTTATCGGAATAATTCCTAACCTGATTTTCATCTAAAGCAGAGTAGATTATATTGTATAAAAGACAAATTCAGGAAAAAGTTCTGGATTGCAGTTTACAAAATTACTCATGTTCACCTGAAAGGGAGACTAAAGTTAACATTTATGTAAAAAAAAAAAAATCCTGCAGTTGTTAACACAAATCAGAGGAATAACCTGGTTTATAAAAGAAGGTGAATTACTGTGAGAAAAAGGAATTTCTCTCATAGAATACAAAGAAGGCTTTTGGAAGAGTAGTACACTTTAGGTCCCTTCAGTGCAGATGTCTTTGGCTGAATGGACCTAGTCCTTTCAGCAAAGGGTACCTAGCCTGTTCTTCATGTACCCTGGCAGGAATGACCTTTTTTACTGAGTCCTACAGCCTGTTATCAATAACATGGCTAATTTCTACTGGGCAAAAGGACCTTTTTTATTCCAAAAGATTCTGTCACCTCTGGCGTACAAAGGCAGGAATGACCTTTTTTTTTCTAGGAAAGAGCTGCACTACTTTCTCTTGTTTGAGCATAATTTCAGGCACATTCAACACAGACTGCCATGGCTGAAGGACCCATAACGTTTCAGCCAACAGAATTTAACCTGCTCTATGTGAAAATGCTAGATTCTAGTGGAGGAAAGGACCATCCTTCTGGGAATAAATTCTATCTCCTCTGGTGTTCAGTGGCAGGAATTACCATTCTGTTTGGAACTACATGGCTTACATTTATTTGGATGAGCATAATTTCAGGCCCCTTCAGAACAGATTTCCAGGGATGAAGGACCTGATCCTTTCAGCCAAGGGAATATAATCTGTTGTATCAGAAAGTGCTAAATGCTAGTGGAGGAAAGGACCGTCTTTCTCTGAGTAGCTTCTAAGCCCTTTAGAGTACACTGGCAGGAATTACCCTTTTTATTGAGTCCCCTAGACTGTTATGTGTAACATGGCTAAATTCTAGTGGGGAAAAGGACCTCTTTATAGGAATACATTCCGTCACTTCTGGTGTACAAAGGCAGGAATGACCATTTATTTCTTTTAGGAAAGAGATGCACTACATTCTTTTGGTTGAGCATAATTTCTAGCCCCTTCAACACAGATTGCCATGGTTGAAGGACCCGGGGCATTTCAGCCAATGGAATCTAGCCTGCTCTATGTGAAAATGTTAGTTTCTACTGGAGGAAATGACCATCTTTCTGGAAATAAATTTTATCTCTTCTGGTGTTCAGTGGCAGGAATTACCATTCTTTTTGGAAATACATGACTTACATTTGTTTGGCTGAACGTAATTTCAGGCCCCTTCAGAACAGATTTCCAGTCACGAAGGACCTGATACTTTTAGCCAAGGATATATCACCTGTTGTATCAGAAAGTGCTAAATCCTAGTGGAGGAAAGGACCATCTTTCTGTGAGTAGTTTCTAACCCCTTTAGTGTACACTGGCAGGAATGACCCTTTTTACTGAGTCCCTTAGCCTGTTATGTGCAACATGGCTAAATTCTAGTGGGGAAAAGTACATTTTTATGGGTTCATAGGTTCATATGCTGGTACTGGGCTATCTGCCCAAAGGCATATATTAGCCCAGCCACGTTGTGCGGTGTTCACCGCCCCTTTAGTAGTTCCCTAGACCCTTGTACCAGCAGCTAGTACCCTTGGCCCCTATCTAGTAGTGCTGTTGGTGTGATCCCCGGTGTGAACTTTCTGTTACCCATCCACTCATCAAGGTTCCTCTTGAAGAGTGATAGTGAGGGGCTCCATCTTATATAGATCGGGACCCTGTTCCATAGTAAGGGAAGTCTCTGCGAAGGGAATCTATCCCTACAGCATGTTCTATTCATTGTTGTGTTGAGGTTTATATCCCTAGAGCGTGTAGCTCGAGTAGATTTGGTTTTGCTAAGATAGAGCATGTTCAACAATTCTAGGTTGGACATGGCTCTGTACGTTAGGCAGAGATCGCCTCTGATAAAGCGGTATGCAACAGAGAACAGTCTTAGCTTTTTCAATCATGCTGCAACTGTTTGAAGCCAGTAATCCTCTTGGTTAGGTACCTCTGTGGTCTCTCCAGCTGCTGGAGATGTCTAGCCAGGTACATTCCAATTGGTGCATTGTACTCAATAAAGGGTCTGATGAGGGAAGAGTAGAGGGCACCATTACATCCTTAGATCTTGATGCGAACCCTTTCGTGATCAGATGGGTCACATAGAAGGATTTTCTAACCACTTTGGCAACATGGTTATCAAAGGAAAGCTGACTATCTACTTGGGTCCCTAGATCCCTTATTTCTTCTTCAGATTTCAGGGGATTACCTCCTATGTTGTAGTTTGCGGGTACTCTCTTTTTTCCAAAGGGGATTACTACACAATTTTTTGCATTTAGCTTGAGACCATGGCTTTGACACCATGCATCAGTCTCATTTAGGCCCTTCTGGAGGATCTCCATGTCGGCCGGAGACTCTATTATAGCACCCAGTTTGCAGTCGTCCGCAAACTTAGTCAGCCACAGCCCATCCGTGCTTGCCTGTACTTCTGAGAAGTATATGCCAAACAGGAGAATATTTTATGGGAATAGATTCTGTTACTTCCAGTGTACAAAGGCAGGAATGACCATTTTTTTTTTGGGAAAGAGCTGCAATACTTTCTTTTGCTTGAGCATAATTTCTGGCACATTCAACACAGATAGCCATGACAGAAGGACTTAGGGCCTTTCAGCCAATGGAATCTAGCCTGCTCTATGTGAAAATGCTAGATTCTAGTGGAGGAAAGGACCATCTTTCTGGGAATAAATTCTATCTCCTCTGGTGTTCAGTGTCAGGAATTACCATTCTGTTTGGAAATGCATGACTTACATTTGTTTGGCTGGGCATAATTTCAGGCCCCTTCAGAACAGATTTTCAGGGATGAAGGACCTGATCCTTTCAGCCAAGGGAATATCACCTGCTGTATCAGAAAGTGCTAAATCCTAGTAGAGGAAAGGACCGTCTTTCTATGAGTAGCTTCCAACACCTTTAGTGTACACTGGCAGGAATGACCCTTTTTATTGAGTCCCCTAGCCTCTTATGTGTAACATGGCTAATTTCTAGCGGTGAAAAGGACCTTTTTTATGGGAATAGATTCTGTTACTTCCAGTGTACAAAGGCAGGAATGACCATTTTTTTTCTTTTAGGAAAGAGATGCACTACTTTCTTTTTTTGTTTGAGCATAATTTCTGGCCCCTTCAACACAGATTGCCATGACTGAAGGACCCAGGACCTTTCAGCCAACAGAATCTAGCCTGCTCTATGTGAAAATGCTAGGTTCTGCTGGAGGAAAGGACCATCTTTCTGGGAATAAATTTTATCTCCTCTGGTGTTCAGTGGAAGGAATTACCATTCGTTTTGGAAGTACATGACTTACATTTGTTTGGCTGAGCATAATTTCAGGCCCCTTCAGAACAGATTGCCAGGGATGAAGGACCTGATCCTTTCAGTCAAGGGGAATATAACCTGTTGTATCAGAAAGTGCTAAATCCAAGTGGAGGAAAGGACTGTCTTTATATGAGTAGTTTCTAATCCCTTTAGTGTACACCGGCAGGAGTGACCCTTTTTATTGAGTCCCCTAGGCTGTTATGTGTAACATGGCTAAATTCTAGTGGGGAAAAGGACCTTTTTTATAGGAATAGATTCTGTTATTTCCAGTGTACAAAGGCAGGAATGACCATTTTTTTCTTTTAGGAAAGAGCTGCACTACTTTCTTTTGCTTGAGCACAATTTCTGGCACATTCAGTACAGATTGCCATGGCTGAAGGACCCAGGGCCTATTAGCCAACGGAATCTAGCCTGCTCTATGTGAAAATGCTAGATTCTAGTGGAGGAAAGGACCATCTTTCTGGGAATAAATTCTATCTCCTCTGGTGTTCAGTGTCAGGAATTACCATTCTGTTTGGAAATACATGACTTACATTTGTTTGGCTGAGAATAATTACAGTCCCCTTCAGAACAGATTGCCAGGGATGAAGGACCTGATCCTTTCAGCCAAGAGAATATAACCTGTTGTATCAGAAAGTGCTAAATCCTAGTGGAGGAAAGCACTGTCTTTCTGTGAGTAGCTTCTACCCCTTTAGTATACACTGGCAGGAATGACACTTTTTATTGAGTCCCCTAGCCTGTTATGTGTAACATGGCTAAATTTTAGTGGGGAAAAGGATCTTTTTTATGGGAATATATTGTCACTTCCAGTGTACAAAGGCAGGAATGACCATTTTTTTCTTTTAGGAAAGAGATGCACTACATTCTTTTGATTGAGCATAATTTCTGTCCCCTTCAACACAGATTGCCATGGCTGAAGGACCCTTTAGTGTACACTGGCAGGAATGACCCTCTTTCTCTGATTAGCTTCTAACCCCTTTAGTGTACACTGGCAGAAATTACCCTTTTTATTGAGTCCCCTAGCCTGTTATGTGCAACACGGCTAAATTCTAGTGGGGAAAATTACCTTTTTATGGGAATACATTCTGTCACTTCTGGTGTACAAAGGCAGGAATGACCATTTATTTCTTTTAGGAAAGAGATGCACTACATTCTTTTGGTTGAGCATAATTTCTGTCCCCTTCAACACAGATTGCCATGGTTGAAGGACCCAGGGCGTTTCAGCCAACGGAAGCTAGCCTGCTCTATGTGAAAATGCTAGATTCAAGTGGTGGAAAGAACCATCTTTCTGGGAATAAAGTGTATCTCTTCTGCTGTGCAGTGACATGAATTACCATTCGTTTTAGAAACACATGACTTGCATTTGTTTGGCTGAGCATAATTTCAGGCCCCTTCAGAACAGATTGCAAGGGATGAAGGATCCTGGTTGTTTCAGCCAACAGAATATAACCTGCTGTATCAAAAAATGCTAAATTCTAGTAGAGGAAAGGGTCGTCTTTCTGTGAAAATCTTCAAACCCCCTTACTGTACACTGGCAGGAATGACCCTTTTTATTGAGTCCCCTAGCCTATGTGTAATATGGCTAAATGCTAGTGGTGAAAAGGACCTTTTTATGGGAATAGGTTCTGTTACTTCTGGTTGACAAAGGCAGGAATGACCTTTTTTTTTTTTTTTTTTTTTTTTATAGGAAAGAGCTGCACTACATTCTTTTGGTTGAGCATAACCTCTGGCCCCTTCAACACAGATTGCCATGGCTGAAGGATCCAGGGCCCTTCAGCCAACGGAATCTAGCCTGCTCTATGTGAAAATGCTAGATTCTAGTGTTAGAAAGGACAATTTTTCTGGGAATAAATTTGTATCTCATCTGGTGTGCAGTGGCATGAATTAACATTCATTTTGGAAATACATGACTTACATTTGTTTGGCTGAGCATAATTTCAGGCCTCTTCAGAACATACTGCCAGGGATGAATTACCCTGGACTTTCAGCCAAGCGAATATAACCTGCTGTATCAGAATGTGCTAAATTCTAGTGAGGGAAAGAACCGTCTTTCTGTGAATAGCTTCAAACCCTTTAGTGTACACTGGCAGGAATGACCCTTTTTATTGAGTCCCCTAGCCTGTTTTCTGTAACATGGCTGCATTCTAGTGGGGAAAAGGATATTTTTTATGGGAATAGATTCTGTTACTTCTGGTGTACCAAGGCTGGAATGACCTTTTGTTTTAGGAAAGAGCTGCACTACATTCTTTTGTTTGTGTGTAACTTCTGACCCTTTCAACACAGATTGCCATGGCTGTAGGACCCAGGTCTTTTCGGCCAATGGAATCTAGCCTGCTCTATGTTAAAATGCTAGATTCTAGTAGAGGGAGGGATCATCTTTCTCGGAATAAAGTCTATCTCCTTGGGTGTGCAGTGGCAGGAATTACCATTCTTTTTGGAAATACATGACTTACATTTGTTTGGCTGAGCATAATTTTAGGCCCCTTCAGAACAGATTGCCAGCAATGAAGGTCCCTGGTTCTTTCAGCCAAGGGAATATAACCTACTGTATCTAAAAATGCTAAATTCTACTGGAGGATAGGGCCATCTTTCTGTGAATAGCTTCTAACCCCTTTAGTGTGCACTTGCAAGAATTACACTTTTTATCGAGTTCTCTAGTCTGTGTGTAACATGGCTAAATTCTAGCTGGGAAAAGGGTCTTTCTTATGGGAATAGATTATGTCACTTCTGGTATACAAAGGCAGGAATGACCATTTTTCAAGAAAGAGCTGTACTCATTCTTTTGGTTTAGCATAATTTCCAGCCTCTTCAGCACAGAGTGGCATGGCTGAAGGACCCATAGCCTTTCAGCCAATGTAGTCTAGCCTGCTCTATGTGAAAATGCTAGATCCTAGTGAAGGAATGGACCATCTTTCTGTAAATACATTCTAGCCACTTTACTGTACAGTGGCAGATATAACCCTTTTTATTGACTCTTCTATCCCGTTCTCTACCATATGGCTACAGTCTAGTCGGGAAAATGACCAATTTTAATGAAATACACTCTATCACCTCTGGTGTACACAGGCAGCAATGAACAGTTGTGTTTTATGAAAGACCTGTACTACATTCCTGTGGTTCAGTATAATTTCAGGTCCCTTATACACAGATTGCCACTGTTGAAGGACCAGAATCTTTCAGCCAAGGGAATATAGCCTGCTCTATGTGAAAATGTTAGATTCTAGTGGAGGAAAGGACTGTGTACAGGGGGAGATATGACCCTTTTCATCTTGTCCTCTAGCCTGTTTTCTACAACATGGCTGAATTCTATTGGGGAAAAGGACCAGATGACTTATTAATCTTGATTTCCTGAATTTGTCAGTTATATGTAGACAGAGATGTAATTGTCTGTGAGCGTCCAACTAATGTAAAATGTGTTTGTCTTTGCTGGAGAAATGTGGGAAGAATGGAATGTTAATAGATTCACAACCTTGGAAGAAAAGATGGACTGCTTCGTAAAGATACCCTTTAGAATATGAAAAATGAAGTAAGGTGGGTCAGAAGATAAGGCTTGCAGTTTTGAAGTTCTCCAAGCTGAAGTAATGGGTACTACAAATATCAAACTGATGTCAATTTTCATTCTGCCATTCACTCTTGGGTTTGGCCATTATTATACCTTGTGACCACCAAACAACTCTCAAGCTCCTCCCTTACTTATAATGCACCATCCCCTAACATACCCCAGGTCTCATGTGCCACTTTTCAAATAACATGTTTTCACCATTTCAGCTCTTGAGCTGTTCTTCACAGATGAGTTTTTAAAATCTTTTTTATAAATTTTTATTTACTCAGATATTTCCTCCCTTTCTCTTTCACAATAGCTGTAATTCTCATTACCATAGTTGCTATTTTCCTGCCTTTTATATAAGCTACACATTCTGTGTAACTTTATTACCATTTAAGTTGTGTACTTATCATAACATTCCGTCTGTGTTGGCCATCTTCATTTGTCCTTGACACTTGGATTCAGTTCCAAACCTCGGAAGCGGCTCTGCTGTTACTACAGCTCATGAACGTTAAAAACCTCTCCAGCCAGATCCTACCCGTGATGCTCCTCTTTAAGTTACCTCAGTTTGAGTTTGGAGACAGAAAGCATAATTTTTAAATACCTTTAATGACACCATATATGGTGACATTTACAAATAAATGCACAGTTAGGACCATAAGTCTTCCCACCAAGAAATCTGAATGGAAGAGGGAAGAAGGGTGGTGATGTCAAGGATAAATGAATATTGAATGTTATGGTAAGTACATAACTTCTTTATCTGACGTTGTCAATCTTCATTTTATCCTTGACACTTTGGACAGAGACCCCAGCTACCACATATCTTGGATGGGCTCATGGGAGGATATTCCTGAGCACCATAGAACCAAATTATGCTCTTCCCACTATAGACTAGATCCAATTTGTAATGAGTGATAAAGGTATGTGGCATAGCCCAAGCTGACACTGCACAAATATAATCCATTTATGCCCTAGAGAGGAAAACTGCTGAAGCAGCTATAGCTCTAGTGGAATGCACCCTAACAGGACCAGGTAATTCAACTTTTCTCTTGTTGTATATGAAGGAAATAAATTCAGCTACTTTGCTAAAGTAACTTTGGTGACTGGTTTGCTCATTCTAGCAGGTGTAATTGACACAAACAATTGGTCATACTTCCTTATATCTTTTGTTCTATGAAGATATAAATGCAGTTGTCTATGAACATCTAATTAATATAAAGAGTATTCACCTTTGTTTGAGAAATTGGGAAAAACACAGGTAAATGGATCATCTGATTGATATTTGTTTCTGACACCAACTTTGGTAAAAAGGAATGTTTTGTTCTTAAGGGAACCCTGTCTTTATATCAGGTAAGGTGACTTGCAAGACCAGGCTTGGACTTCTGAAATTCTTCTGGCCAAAGTAACCGCTACTAGAGAAATAGTTTTCCAACTTAGAAATGTTAAGTTACAATCAGCAGCAGGCTCAAAAGGGGAATGAAATATTGACTGTAAAACCATATTCAAATCCCAGTATGTCAATGGATCCTTATAGCAGATTAACATCACGGTAACTCTTAAGAACACTTTGCAGAATTTGAGCTATTAGGGAATTCTTTTCATATCCATTATGAAAGGTTGAAATAGCCACCAGTTGTACCCTGATAGTAGAGCTAGAGGCTACTGCTTCAAAGAGCAAAGCTAAAAATTGTAAAATGTTATCAATAGGAGTGGAAAAGGGGTCAGTGTTATTATCACAAGCCCAGAAAGAAACTTTTTCCCATTTGCTGTTATACAGCTTTCTGGTAGAGGGCTTATGGGATGCTAAAAGGATGCAATGAACTGGGAAAGAAAGTTTACTACACCTGGAATTCAAAGGAACTGTAGACGCCAAGCTGTGAGCTTGAGATTTTGGAGCTTGGAGTGAATCGATCCCTCTGCATGGGATAGGACATCTGGTTCTGGGTCCAGAGTCCATGGTCACTGAATCAGACAAGGCCAAAGAAAGGGGAAGCAAATCTGCCAAAACCAGAAGGGAGAAATGAGGTTTACCATGCTCTTAAACCTGATTGATCACTTTAGGAATTGAGGAATTAATGATAATGGGGAAAGGCATATAGAAGACCAGAGGGCCAATTGTGCATTAGAGTGTCTCTGATGGACTCCACTTTAGGAGGGATTAGGGCAAACTAGTTGCTACAATTGTTGTTCACGGGTGACACAGACAAGTCAGAGCAAGGATGGCCCCAGTGATGAAAAATCTTTTTCATCACCTTGGGATTGAGAGACCGCTCATGAGTCAGGAGAATGCACCTACTCAATATGCATCGCTATAAAACAGTGGTTGGATGAGATCGCCCACTGCCACATTCTGAGAGCATCTTTTTTTTTTACTCAACTGTTTTTTTATTTTCAAATAATAATTCGTAAATCAATCACATAGCATTATTTGTTTTAATCCAATTAAATAACTATATAGAATATTTGCATTAAGCCTGACAAAAGTGAAAGAAATTAAAACAAATAAAAACAAAGTTAATAAATTCAAATATACGAAAATGAGAGAGAGACCGGATCCAATTACATGTTATCAATCAGTTGCAAAACTTTTCTCCAAGAGTTATCAACTAATGGCTTAGGATAAGTTCTGATTTCTTTGATTTTAATCTCCATCAATGCCGTCTTCTTCAGTAGAGATAACAAATGTTTTTATTTTAGGTGCTGTATTGGCATTCCATCTTTTTGTTATGCATTTCCTGGCAATTGACAATATTGTCCAAAGCAAATATAAATTGATTTTATTCAATCGGAGACCTTCATTTACATTTAATAGTATTATAAAACAAAGAATTCTGTAAATATAGCCTGTAAGAAGTTGCTAGTATTACTCCAGAAAGTCTTTATATCAGTACAGTCATAAAAAATATGATACCAATCAGCTTTAAATGTCTGCTGACATCTCCAGCATAAATCATTTCTGGATGAACTAATTTTAGTAATTTTATCAGGCATTAAAAAAGTGCTATGTAAAAATTTCTAATTGAATATTCTCCAGTATTGTGAAATGGATGTGAGTTTAACAGAAAGTAAAAGATTTGATTTGTTTTCTGGTGATAAATATATTGACTAACCTTTGGTAATATGTTGCCAATATATTGCTTTGGGTATTGTTTTATAGGTTATTATATCACTATATAAATTTACAATAGCATTCTTCATATTTTGGCCATTGTAAATGATTCCAAACAGCCCATTTATGAATTTTAGAATATGCTTATAAGAAGAATTATTAATTATTCTACACTCCTGAGAATATGATAAAATGCTCTGCAGTATTAACCAGTCTTGTGATGATATTCCGAAGGATGATTTTACATATTAAATATCAAAGACCTTTAGATTTTTAATGCATTGTTGCTAGCCAAAAAAAATTCCTTAGTTCTCTGGATATGAGAACTTCTCTATGTACCCTATCAGGAAAATTCTTTGTAATGGTTAAAGGAATTAATAGATCAAACCAAAGTTTTCTATCCATATTTACATTAACAAACTTTCTGAATACATTAAAAAGAAGATTGATCAATTTTAATTTAGTAGTTTGTGTTGTATTGTATTTCATATTAATGCCTAGTAAATACCATAGTTTATTAACTTTGTCTGTTACAGAGAATGTTTTTGATAAGCTGTTTTCTATTGTTAGTATAACAGAATGCAACAATTTCCAATTAGAGAAGTAATTGGAATTTATCCAGTCTGAGACAGTTTTAAGTATGAAAGCCTTTATGTAAGATTCAATATCCAGAACGTTTAGTTCTTTTTATTCACATGGTTTAATGTGATGTGAGAAAGCCACTCTATTTCTTTTAGGAAACCATAGAAATTTTAATAATAGTGTGTTTATTTGCTTAAGAAGATTTTTCTTGGGAAGCATCAGAATAGGTTGAGCTACGTATAGGATCTTAGGAAGTTTATCAACTGTAAGTTATCCTCAAAGATGAAAATTATTTTATTCATTCTGAGAGCATCTTGACAAAAGGGTAAGACTTGGTTCCTCCCTGCTTGTTGATGTACCAAACCACAGATATATTGTCTATTTGTATTGCAATAGTCCCAAAGGGGAGAATGGTTTGAAAGGCTTGCAGTGCTAATAGCACTGCTTTCAACTCTTGGACACTGATTTGCAAGTTGGCCTCATGGGGACCAAGTGCCTTGGACAGCCTTGCCCAGATAATGTCCCACACCCCATTTGGGAGGCGTCCATGGTCACTATGTCTTGGGGTTGAGAAGGAATAAAGGGACAGCCCAAAAGAATTTCCTCTGAGTGGCACCACCAAGCTAGGTCTTTCTTGCAATGGTTGTTTATAAAAACCCGATATGACCTTGGTTGATTCAAAATGGAGCACTGAGATGCTAGAAGCCACTGTAAAAATCTCATGTTGAATCTTGCTAGGGGCAGTAAATCTATGGCTGCTGCTATTGAACCTAAGCCTTGTAAAACAAGTCATGTGGGAACTCTGTTGTTCTTGACAGTTTTCCTTACTTGGGCTTTGATTTTCAATAGTCTCTGTGGAGGAAGGGAGGCTATGCAAGTATTGCTGTTCCATATTGCTCCTATGAACTCTAATGTCTAAATCAGATTCAGATGAGATTATTCATAGTTGATCATAATCCCTAGGTTGGAGCAAAACCAGAGAATGTAGCTCCTTGCTTGTTCTGTATGATGCCTGGTGAGAGTGGTAAGGAGCCATTCGTCTAAGTATGGATACACCCTTAATCCTTGCAGTCTCAAGTGAGTAGCTACTACTGCCATACATTCGGTGAACACCCTTGGCGCTGTGGTGAGACCAAAAGAAAGAGGTCTAAACTGAAAATTACTGTCTCCCAGATGGAAGTGGAGATATCTTCTGGAGCGCTTGCTCATTTTTATCTGTTAATACGCATCCTGGAGATGTATCGAGCACATCCAGTCCTCTTTCCCTAGAAATCGGAGGATAGACTGAACCATGTTCATTTGGAAGTTGTCTGTTAAATGCAGTTGTTCAAAATGCTTAGATGCAAAAGTGGTCTCCAGTTCCCTGTCTTTTCTGTTACTAAAAAGAATCTTGAGTAAATCCTGGATTTTATCTGTTCTGGCAGGACCTCTTGGATGACTCTTTTTTTTTTTTTTCCGACAGTTTTTGAAGCTCTAAAACAGCTGGTTCTCTCTGACTGGATGGAATGTTGGGGAACTTTTTGCAATTGTAGGGATGGGAAGAGAAGGATACAGTGTATCCTCTGGTTATAATCCTTTGTGCCCAAACATCCAAAGTTATCTGATGCCAGGCTTGTTGGTGCAAGGATAAACACCCCATGACTGCCTTCAGAGGCCGGCAGTCGGGCCTCCCTTCAGAAGTGCTGATAGTATTTATCAGTAAAGGAGTCCCTGGAACCCTGCCTGGTCTTGTGGGCCTCCTCCACCACGTGGACAGTGTCTTCCATTAAAGCTTCCCTCTCTTCCCCAGGGAAGCCGCTCCCACATGTGTCCTGGAAAGGTCCTTAGGATTTTTTAAACTACATTTTTCCACTGTTCTGATTCATAGAATAAGAAAATTGAGGAGTAGAAAAGCCTACACTTACAGCAGTAAGCGTCTTTCCATCCTTCTCACACCTGGACAAGGTCTCTCATACTTTAGGGCCAAAAAGGAATGAGCCGCCAAATGGGGGCATTGATGAATGAATACTTGAATGGCTTAGCAAAATCACATAAGCACATTCAGGCATGTCTCCTTATGGCTACACCTGAACCCGCTGCCCTGGTCAGCCGTTTGGCTGCATGTGCAATGAGCCTCATAAACAAATTTGTAATAGACTCTAGGGTGGCCAGCTGGAAAGCAACATTATATTGGACTCCCACAGACATGGCTCCTGCCAGGGTATCTGATATGTCCTTAACTAGATCCCTTTGAAATCTGCTGAAGTGTGCCATAAAGTTTAAGGACCGTAATGCAAAAGTCAATAAAGCATAGATCTGCTTTCCAAATCTAGCCAACATCCTAGACTCTCTATTAGGAGGATGAATAGTGGAAATCTTCTCTGCCACTTTCTTTTTTGTAGGTGCCAATACCACCATGGCATCTAACAACAATCCCTCTGCCCAGAACTAGTGGTTTTTGGGAACAGTTAAGATTTTGTCTGGACTCTTGGAGATGGGTTCTGTGGAATCAGGAGCCTTCCTTGCCTATTGCGAGACCATCTTAATGAGCTCATCAGCGGGTAGAGTTACCCAACAGGTAGGTGGTTAAGTGCTGAAAGCTTGCAAGTACACTAATTGATCCGAGGAGGGTTGTTGGGATGTCCAGACACCCCTCTCCTTTAGGATTTCAAGAATTAAATGTCCTCCGGGGGTTACTGTGGGGAACCCTCCCCTTAATCATAATCTGTTTCCTCTGTGAAAGATTTCTGAGGGAATCCAAGTGCTTCCTCTTATACCTCATCTTCTGAGGAATCTCCTCACTGAGACAATCTGGGGAGGTATCACAACAGGACAACCCTGGTATGGGAGACCCTTGCAGCTTCAACTCCTGCTATCCAGGTGTTAATATTGGCTGGGGTTCTGGGTGAGGGAAAGGACTGGGGAGCTGCTCTGAAAGGGAAGGGGGGGACTATGGCCACAGAGGACAAGGCCTTCTCCATGACCCTGAAAGCTGGTCCCCCCAAAGAGGAAGGAAGACAGACACAGAGAAGCACTGTCTTGGCAACCTGGTTCCACCCTGCTCTGAAGAAACTTCCCCAAGGCCAAAGCCAGTGTCAAGCTAATATGCGCTGAGGCCCCAAGGTGCAGAGATGGCTCTGAAAAAACTGGACTGGAATCCAGCCCCCCCCCCCAGAAACAACAGCATACTTATGAACCAAGAGGTCTCCAGAATCCCAAAGTGCCAAAGAATCCAGGGGCGAATCGGTATCATAGATAGGAATCTCACTGGCACTGAAACAGTCAGCACAGGGAAGGTCATAGCTGGAATATCTAAAGCCTCATTGAAGGTTGGAGAAGGAGCTTGGAGGAGGAGCAGTAGTAGGGGTCGAGGAAGAAAGTGTTGCGGCACCTGAAGGAGCCGGAACTAGGCACATGCCTGGAATCCCTCTTGCCAGGAGTAGCTGATTCACCAATCTCAACACATTCAGCTCTGTCAGGTTGGTGGAGCAAACAGACTGGGTTGAGGGACATTTTTTCTTTCCAAAAATGGACTAGATAGTCTGTCTAAGAAAGTGTCTACTGATGGTGAATATCTGGTCTTAGGCCGGTCTAAAAAGGAGCATTCAGTTGGTGCCAAAGCCAATGGAGCTGAAACAGAAGATGGCACTGAAATAACAGATCCTGTTTCTAATGCCTGTTCCAATAACTTCAACATCGGAAGAGAAGAAACTATCTGTGCTGAAGTAAGTACCAAAGTATCTTTTTAGGCCCCAATCAGTTCCGCAGAGCTGCAGGTAACTGAAGACTTAAGTATCTTAGCTGTTGGTGCCAGTGGAGAAGTCAGTACTGAAGGACTCCGCTTTTTTAATTTTTCTGTCCTTGAAAATGAAGATGATGAAGGTGAAGACACATCTCTCTTGCTTTTCTTTTCAGATCCTGAGATGGTTTCCTCCAAGGCAGATTTTAACGTCTTTTAAAATCAATTTCTTCTTCTTCTCTACCAGGGTCTGGTGACTAAAGCTGTGACAAATGGAGCATTCCTCCTGTAAATGCACTGGACACAGGCAATAGACACATAGAGAATGCCCATCGGAGTTGGGCATTTTTCTTTCACACTTTTGGCAATTCTTAAAACCTGAACTGCCTTTACCTTTATCGGCCATGACAAGTAGAAAACAGCTTCTCAAGCCAACAGTCAGCACGCACAGTACCACACTATACTAACAGGGATAGGAAGGATATAATGTAAAGTATCAATACAGACCTATTTTATATAGACATATTTGAGTAAAGGAAAAGGGTAGGTTATAGTGAAGAAACAGTAGGAAAAAAGTGAAGTATTATACTCACAGAAATAGATATGCAGGAAACATACAGACATTGTTAACCAAAAACTCGACATCTCTAGGTGACGCTTCTGTCACAGGAAGTGGTAAACGAGATCTGGGGTAACATAGAGAGAGCAGCATCATAGGTAGTACCTGGCTTAAGATTTTTTTGGTGTTCATGAGCTGTAGCAATGGCTAAGTTGGTTCTGAAGTTCAGAACTGAACCCAAGTGTCCAGAATAAAATGAAGATTGACAACATCAGATTAGAAGTTTCCTTTTCTCTTCTTCTCTGTAAAATTCTTTACAGCACTCATAATGTCAGAAAAAATGTCATTTGGGGTTCAAAATATGTGTGCACAAGTTGCCTTTATCAGATAAAATTCTAATTCTCGGACTATTACTGACCGTAAAAATAAACTCATTCTGAAAGGGTTGCTTTCAACACCCTTTACTGAGGACATTTCTGGACCTCCACACCCAAATCAAAAACTAAGGAGTCTGTAAATCTCCCAAACTGTCAAGGTCTTCGACTCCTTCTTCTTTTTTGTCACCTCCTAAGAAAAAGCAGAATTTAGATCCAAAGACGTCCACAATTTAGGTGCGAGATCCCACAGCCCCTTCTTCGGCTCTGAGTACCTTGGGATCTGCATCTTTACCTAGGACTAAATACCACTGTAGACCCAGTACTGTCTACAGTTCAGTCTCCATTTCTGAATTTCTGACAATCGAAATCCCTTCCTTGGCATCCTCAGTCTTCCAGAAATCTAAGTGAAGCTGATGTGGACAGGATGATGATGAGATTTCTCACCATGCAGATTCATATGGGAGTTGTCCTGGATCCCAACACCATGGTTAAGTAAGTCCAGCCTTCTGTCACTCCACCAATAACAACTCCTTCTCTGATCCATCCCATTCTTTCACAGCCCCAGGATCCCAGTCTTCTGGGTCCATCTGGTTGGGATCTGAGGATGGCTTTATCTGTGGATCTAAAGATATCTCTGCCTGCACCAGCTCAAACAAAGGAGGTAGTGTAGCCGAGTGGTCTAAGACACTGTATTAAGTCTACAGTCTTTCTGGAGAAGTGGGTTCGCATCCCACCACTGGCAAGATAAGGTTGTGAGATGTCTTTGGAGCCAGATGATCTGAGGAGTTGGAGTTGACTCTGAAGTTTTCAAAGCCTTCTATACTTCTCGGAGCTTTGCCACTGGACAGCTAGGCTCCCACTTCTGCCTCGGGTAGGCCAGAGGCCCGGCTTCTTGGCTCTGTTGTCTTCCTTTCCAGTGGTGAAGAGGGTTTTCTCTGCTTTAGCAGAGCAGTGGGATCTTAACCCCCTCAGATATTCTTTCCAGAACCCAGATGTCTCTGCACCTTGAGTGACATCATTCTGCACCACAGGGACAGTCAGCCCAAACTCTCCAGACCACCCAGCAGGGTTTCACTGTCTCTTCTGATACTTCACTGGAGCATCCCTTTGAGGAAGTCCCTAGGAAGAAGAAGTACAAAATTAGGCACTTGGGCTCCCCTTAGGAGTCAGTCACCAAAGATTCTGATTTCAATGAAGGGGAAGGGTTCCCACTATCAGCTCCTGAGCACATTTCATTTGGAGACATTCTTGAAATCCTTGACCAGAATGGTAGTTGGTACTGTGCTAATCCTTCCCAACAGGAGTCAGTATTCCTGGAGGACTTTGGAGCTGGCCCATCTACCTTCTGGATTAGTCACCCAACGATGAGCTGATTGACTTGACCTGTAGGCAGGTGTGGCAGGAACCTGACTCATTTGAGCAAATCCCCAAGAGACCATTCCAGCCTCCTCTGGTAGGTAGGGGATTCTGTAGTAAAGACGTGCCTGTACATGCTATGCTTATGGTGGCAACCACCAAGAAGGAACTTGTTGAGCAGATTTCCTCTGTCCATCACCTCTAACTGAAGTCCAGGGCATTGGACAGATTTGGGAAGCATGTGTATGGTTCAGCGAGTTTTGCCCTTTGGTTGCTGAAGTATTTGCCACACTTTACAGGACTACAAATGCACTTTATCAAGGAATTTCAAAATCCCTTGCCTGGACCACTACTGCTGAGGCTCAACTTTCTGTGGCTTCACAGTTGTCTACTCTTCACTCTGGTTCTAATTTGTCCATGGGGCTTCTGTCGCATACACCTGAAGGTGCTTCAAAGGCAGCAGGTTCACGCATTCTATCAGGAGGCAAGCTTGGATGTGCTTGTGTGATTTTGCAGAGCCCTTCAAGTCTTCCTTCATCAATGCTGTGATGCCCCTCCTCTGGGCCAGAGACCAAGGAGTCTCAATGCTCTCTACTGACACTAGTGTGGGCATGTGTACTTTGGAGAAGATAGATACACACAGTGTTTACATATGCAGACCTCTCTGCATCAAGCACAGTTTCCCTTAAGAGGCAACATGGTACACAGTCAGCTAGGGTTACCACCTGTCCCACTTTGCGAGGGACAGTCCCTCTTTGGACAGTAATGTCCTGCAATAAAAGTGAAAAAATGGCAAATGTCCTGAGATTTTAGAACAAAAATATTTCCTATTATTTCTTTAATAGTTGCATAAAACAGTTATTTTGTATATGAAACACATAAATGTTATGAGAAACAGAATAAGCAACTCAAATGCTGCAAGAATAAGCTTTTATTTTGTCAAAAAAGTGAAGTTCTGTCCTTTATACTGGCCGTGGGTATGTTTTGCCCTGCAAAATCTAACATCTCTACATAAAATGTCCCACTTTGGGCATTTGAAAAGGTGGCAACCCTACAGTCAGCCTGGGGTCTGGAACTCTTATTATCTGTCTCCCACCAACACCCCAATAAGGCTCCAAACTAGCAGAGAAACAGGGTCAAGTCCTCAGATGAGTGACCAAGCCAAGTCCTCCAGCACCCTCCCTGTGAAACTAGTGCTCCGTTCCCTGATCCAAGTAGCTGACACGCACACACTTTGAGATTTGTTTTTTCACACACGCATACACACCAGGGAAAGGCTGGCACAGATCACTATCAGTGCTCCCTTGGTACCCAGACCATAATGTAGTTAAATCCACTGCCACCAGTCAAGCTCTTAATCAGCTACTGTAAGGGCCTTACAAAGGGTACGCAACTAATACTGGGCAAAATATTATTAATAAAAATAGAGGTAGTCAGGCAAAAGCAGCCAAGGCTTTCAGAGATGGCCCACACGGTGACACTAATCAAGTAAGTACAGGTACTCTCAAAAAATAAATACTTTTCTAAAAGAACAGCCACAATAAAAGGTTTAAATATATTTAATAATAATAATGATAATAATAATAATAATAATAATAATAATAATAATAATAATAATACAGATACATAAAAATTACGAAAAATATATCCACAATGGACAGTACAGAGATCTCTTCACAGGGAATATTAAAATAATAAAAGAAAAACACTACTCTGAACTAAAAAACTTGCTGTATTCTTTGCAGTTCTCAAGAGAAACTGTTCCCTGTTTGTACTTAGTAGAGCAAGGCAGATTCTGGGTGTCAGCTCCACAAGCAGAAAAAGGACAAAGAGAATAATATGAGAGCTCAGATAGCTGAATATTTATTTATTTATTTATTTATTTATTCTTCAGTAAGACATTCCCCCACATCTGGTCACCTGACCTCAGATTCTCACAAATATTTCTCTCTGAAATGCAGCACAGGATGAAATCCTGCTGCTCTGATTCAGCTGCTGGAAAGTCAATACACATTCACAGAGCAAAAGGCTAGAGATACCATCTCCATTTCTTTTCAGAACAAAGGGATAATATTTTAAGTACTGAATGGCTCACTGGCATTTCCTTGGTTTGTCTTAAACCCATAAAAACAAGAAAATTAGCTGTTTAACTATTTTTTTCCAGAGACCTCTATAAACATACATGCATGCAGTCTGACATGTGTTTTCCTACTTTGTCCAGCAGGACCCACTGTAGATACAATATCTTAGCACAAACAATTTTACAAATACGTTTGAGATAAAAGCACCTATGAAAGTCAGTTTGTTATTCAAATGACATACAGTTCTAATGCATTTTCTATAAAACAAATTCAGAGACTTTTTTTCGTTATACAAATGGCATAGAATTCTTTATAAAAATGACATATATTTCTTAATCAAACTTCAGCT
This sequence comes from Protopterus annectens, assembly GCF_019279795.1. Lineage (NCBI taxonomy): Eukaryota > Metazoa > Chordata > Ceratodontiformes > Protopteridae > Protopterus > Protopterus annectens. The sequence continues at coordinate 639,434,913 of NC_056745.1, forward strand.
GGTTCGTCATCTTCTTTCGGCTGTTCCCATTAGGGATCACCTCAGCGGATCATCTGCTTCCATTTCTTCCTGTTCTCTGCATCTTGCTCTGTCACACCAACCACCTGCATGTCCTCTCTCACCACATCCATAAACCTTATCTTAGGCCTTCCTCTTTTCCTGTTACCTGGTAGCTTCATCCTTAGCATCTTTTTCCCAATATACTCAGCATCCCTCCTCAGCACATATCCAAACAAACATAATCTTACCTCTCTGGCTTTGTCTCCAAACCTTCCAACCTGGGCTGACCCTCTAATATACTTATTCCTAATCCTGTCCACCCTCGTCACACCCAGTGCAAATCTTAACATCTTTAACTCTGCCAAATCCAGCTCTAACTCCTGCCTTTTTGTCAGTGCCGCTGTCTCCAACCCATATAACATAGCTGGTCTCACTACCCTCTTGTAGATCTTCCCTTTCACTCTTACTGGTACTCGGTCACAAATCACTCCTGACATTCTTCTCCACCCACTCCATCCTGCCTGTACTCTCTTCTCCACCTCTCTTCCACACTCACCATTACTCTGAACTACTGATCCCAAGTATTTAAACTCATCCAACGTCGCCACCTCTACTCCTTGCATCCTCACCATTCTTCTATCCTCCCTCTCATTCACACACACATATATTCTTTCTTAATCCTGCTGACCTTCATTTCTCTTCTCTCTAGAGCATCTCTCCATCTCTCCAGGGTCTTCTCCACCTGTTCCCTACTCTCACTACAGATCACAATGTCATCTGCCAACATCATAGTCCACAGGGACTCCTGTCTGATCTCGTCTGTCAACCTGTCCATCACCATTGCAAATAGGAAAGGGCTCAGAGCTGATTGTTGATGTAATCCTACCTCCACCTTAAACGCATCCGTTACTCCCACTGCAGACCTCACCGCTGTCACACTACCCTCGTACATATCCTGTGCCACTCTTACAAACTTCTCTGACACTCCCAACTTCCTCATACAATACCACAACTCCTCTCTAGGCACCCTGTCATATGCTTTCTCTAAGTCTACAAAAACACAATGCAACTCCTTCTGACCTTCTCTGTACTTCTCCATCAACACTTTCAAAGCAAGCATCACATCTGTAGTGCTCTTTCCCGGCATGAAACCATACTGCTGATCACTAGTCATCACGTCCCTTCTTAACCTAGCTTCCACTACTCTTTCCCATAACTTCATGCTGTGACTGATCAGTTTAATCCCTCTGTAGTTACTACAGCTCTGCACATCACCCCTATTCTTAAAAATCAGTACCAAAACACTTTTTCTCCATTCTTCAAGCATCCTCTCACTTTCCAAGATTTCATTAAACTATCTGGTTAGAAACTCCACTGCCATTTCATCTAAACACCTCCGTGCTTCCACAGGTATGTCAGCTGGACCAACAGCCTTTCCATTCTTCATGCTCATCATAGCTATCCTTACTTCCTCCTTGCTAATCGATTGCACTTCATGATTCACAATCCTCACATCATCCAACCTTCTCTCCCTCTCATTCTTTTCATTCATCAACCCCTCAAAGTACTCTTTCCATCTGCTCAACACACTCCTCGCTTGTGAGTATGTTTCCCTCATTATCCTTTATCACTTTTACCTGCTGCACATCTTTCCTAGCTCGGTCCCTCTGTCTAGCCAAATGGTATAGATCCTTTTCTCCCTCCATAGTGTCCAACCTTTCATACAACTCTTCATATGCCTTATCCTTAGCCTTTGCCACTTCTCTCTTTGCCATGCACCTCATCTCCTTATACTCCTGTCTACTTTCATCATCTCTCTGACAATCCCACTTCTTCTTTGCCAGCCTCTTTGGTTACACTGGCATAAGTTATACTTTGCAGTTCTTCACAAATGTATCTTTTCATGGCAGTTTGTTGTTTTGCCCAAAAATGAAGGATCCACACTCCAAGTGTGAGAAAGATGGAAACACCCTTTGTGCAGTGGATGTACATTTTTCAAACCGTCAAAGATCCTTTTCTAGGAATCAACAAGTTGATCGAAAGATGTGGTTCAGGAAGTCCCATGACGCTTTCCAAGAGTCACTTACAGATAGTTACCCCAGGAGCAGAGAGGGGAACTCAAATGGGCTATGATTCCCATATATCAGTGAATAACCACAGAATCAAGACTCCAGAATTTCTTCCTATGATAGACCCTATAAGTACTTTTGAAAGGAGGCATGATTGTCACCCTCTGGAGGCAATTGGGGGTTGAATATACCTGCACCACAGAGCCTGGCTAGAGATAACACAACAGACTTGGATACAGAAGATTATTTCCAGAGATTATATAATTCCATCTGCCCTACCTCCTGCACCTGTATGCAAAATTCTCGATGTTCCACCGAGTCAGAGGAAAGCAGTAGCACTAGAAATACAAAAACTGGTAGAAAAAAGAGCCATTCCATAGGTCCCACCTGACCACAACATATCTGGAACTTACTCAAGATTTTTTTTAGTGCCAAAGAAAAACAAGTACTGGAGACCAATTTTGGAGCTCAGTGACTTGAAAAACTCAGTTTGGTACACAACATTTCTGATGGTCACAGTTCAGTCCATTCTGCCCTTTTTGGGCAAGGATGATTAAATGTGCTCAGTAGACCTTCAGGATGCATACTATCACATAAGAATGAACAGAAAATCCAGAAGGTATTTACGATTTCAGCTTGGAGCCAGTCATTATCACTACAGAGCACTGCCTTTTGGCCTCTCTATAGCCCCAAGGGTTTTTATCAAGTGATTGGCAGTGGTAGCAGATCACTTGAGACTGCAAGGATTCCAAGTATTTCACTACTTAAAACACTGGCTCATTATCACCTTGACCAGGCAGGTACTAGTAAGAGAATGAAATTATGTACTCCAGACCTGTTCTCGTCTGGAGAAATCCTTAAATTTCAACAAATCTCAGTTACAACCAACTCACATAGGATTCATACTGGTGGTGTTTAGCATGATAGCAGTGACAGCTCCTTTTCCTCTATCAAGAGTACAAACTATCAGATTCTAGGTCAGGAAAATAGTTCACAGTACCAAACTTTCAGCCAGATTGTTTCTTCAAGTCTTGAAGTCAATGTCAGGTGCCATAATTTTCACTCATGTAGCAAGATTTCATATAAAAAATTTTCAATGGATGCTAGAAAGGTAATTGTTGATTCTTTATCATTGAATGTCAGCACAAATAAGAATCAGCCAGGCATGCAAGAAATACCTTTGTTGATGTATTCCATCACATTAGGTTCATCATGTCCGTCCTTTCATTGTTCATCAACCCAAGGCCATAGTGATCATGGATGCAGCCCTGATGAGTTGGGAGTGGCACTTCCTGGAGAAGACAGTCCAAGGCACTTGGTCCCCTGAGGAGGCCAATGTGCTTATCACTGTTCTGGAAATGAGAGGAGTGCTCTTAGCACTGCAGGCTTTCCAAGACTCTCTCCATTTCAGGACAACTGGGATTGAAACAGACAGTATGTCACCAGTTTGGTACATTAACAAACAAGGAGGAGCCAGGTCTTAGCCTTTGTGTTGAGAAGCCCTATGAATGTGGCACAGGGTGATCTCATCCAACTGCTTTGTCATAGCAATGCACATTCCAGGGGAGTCCAACATGACAGGAGATAAATTCAGCAGGTCCATTCTACTACCTCATGAGTAGTCTCTCAACATTTTTGTGACAGAAATTATTTTCTGCTGATGGGGCCGGCCTTGTTGTGATTTTTTTTGCTTCTCCCCTAAACAACAGGTGCAGCATTTTCTTTGCCCTGACCCCCCTCAGGGGGAATTACGGACAGAACCTCTACTCCACGGTTGGCCCTTGGTCTCCTGTTTGTTTATCCCTGACTCACTTGATCCACAAATTTCTGCAGAAAGTTGCCAGGTTGAAGAGCAAAGTGATCCTCATTGCACCTTACTGGCCTCGAAAGATTTGGTTCCCCTTCCTTTGGCATCTCCTTTAACCATCTTGGACTCTGCATCCAATTCCAGACCTCCTGTCTCACCTAACAGGCATGATTCACCCAGATATTTCAAACCTAAAGCTAATAATCTGCTTTTTCCAGTTCTGTTAATAGCCATGCAACTGATGCTCTCTTCTCCTGCCCACCACATACTTTTATCTCCCCATAAGGCCTCTACAAGAACACTTTACCGAAGTACATGGAAAAGATTTTTTTTGGGGGGGGCGGCACAGCAGAAACACACAGACCCCTTCTCAGCCCCTGTACATAGTGTTCATGAATTTTTGGCAAATAATTTTAATGAGGGGCCTATCTCTTCAATGATTAAAGTTCAATTTGTACCAGTCTCTAATTTTCCAATTGGATTTGAGAATTCCTCCCTGCCTTCACCTAAGCTGTGAAAAACTTTTGAGAGCCATCTTCCTTCTCAGACCTCTATATAAAGACCCTACTATAACTTGGGATTTAAATTTTATACTGCAGACCTTCATGCATTCCCCCTTTGAGCCAGAATCTAAATGTGATCTTAATTTCCTGACCTTGAAACTATCTTTCTAGTGGCTATTACCTTGGCTAAGAGAATTTCAGAACTTCAAACCTTTTCCTTTAAACCTCCCTATTTGAATTTTCATAAGGCTAGAGTTACATATCATACCAATGTTTCTTTCTTTCCTAAGGTGGTGTCAGAATCTAACATTAACCAGTCCATTAATCTGCCAATCTTCTTTCATGCATTTGAAAACAAGAGTGAATATATAAAACAAAAAAAAAACACTCTGTAGCCAATAATCCTACAACCTCGTTTTAGAACAGTGTTTAATAAAAGGTCACAAAGACATGAGACATAAAGCCACAATAAATATACTGCAAAAATAGGTCTATACTCCAAAAGAAGGTCAAGTGCTTTCATCAAAAGACTTCATCAGAACAATTAAACCTAGTACACCTACCCTTTTATACTGAAATTAATCCATTAATTAAAACAAACAAGCTCTTAAAGTGAAAATCACATAAAATTTAAAAATCACACTATCCTATATTTGAATATTAGCCTGACTTCTAAGAGACATAACTCTATTAATAATGTTAAAACTGCATAGGAAAATATATAATGATCTAGCATAAAAAAATTGATAAATGAGAAATAAAAATAAGGGCAAACACTGAGAGAATTAAAGTTTAGATGCCCGATACCTTAATTCAGGCTTTATACTAATATGATCATTAATCCCTGGGGCTACAGTGGCATTCAACCTAAGTTGCCTTCTTGCTTCAGCACTAAGCAGCTTATTAGTCCAATCACCTCCCCTGATGTCCTTGCTAACTACCTCCAGGATGCCAAAAAGAAAGGAATGGTCAGGATTCATAGTTACAAGTTTAAAAAGTGCATTATTTTCATCTTTCCATGTAATGCTGTACAAATGCTCGTAAATCCAAGTATTCAACTTTCTTTCGGTCTTCCCTACATAAAAATAACTACAAACTTGACAAACAGCAAGATATACCAAACCCGTTGTTGTACAAGTACCTGCCCCGAATCTGACAACAATGTTATAGGGTCCCAGGGTACCTATTATAAATTTACAGTATTCACAAGCCCCACATTTAGTGGTCCCTTTTGTGTTACCTTTTTTAACTGAAACGTGGTTTTCCAAAAGACTTTTTAAGTTCCTATTGACCCTATAAGTAAAAGAAGGTTCATTCCCTATAATGGTCAAAAGTTCCTGGTTCCCTTTGAACATGGTCCAATTGTTGAAAAGAAAGTTGAATAGGAGGATCTACGAGCATTTGTGCAGCATTACACGGAAAGATGAAAATAATGCACTTTTTAAACATGTAACTATGAATTCTGACCATTCCTTTCTTTTCGGCATCCTGGAGGTAGTTAGCAAAGACATCAGGGGAGGTGATTGGACTAATAAGCTGCTTAGAGCTGAAGCAAGATGGCAACTTAGGTTGAATGCCACTGTAGCCCCAGGGATTAATGATCATATTAGTATAAAGCCTGAATTAAGGTATCCTGCATCTAAACTTTAATTCTCTCAGTGTTTGCCCTTATTTTTTATTTTTATTTCTCATTTATCAATTTTATGCTAGCTCATTATATATTTTCCTATGCACTTTCAACATTATTAATAGAGTTATGTCTCTTAGAAGTCAGTCTAATATTCAAATATAGGATAGTGTGTTTTTTAAAATTTTATGTGATTTTCACTTTAAGAGCTTGTTTGTTTTAATTAATGGATTAATGTCAGTATAAAAGGGTAGGTGTACTAGGTTTAATTGTTCTGATGAAGTCTTTTGATGAAAGCTTGACCTTTTTGGAGTATAGACCTACTTTTGGAGTATATTTATTGTGGCTTTATGTCTCGTGTCTTTGTGACCTTTATTAAACACTATTCTAAAATGAGGTTGTATGATTATTGGCTACAGAGTGTTTTTGCTTGTTTTATATGTGGCGTTTACGACAATTACACCATTTTCTGCTGTAAGGGTGAATATATGTTATTCCAACATTAACCAGTCCATTAATCTGCCAATCTGCTTTCTTAAATTTGAAAACAATTTTATATTTATTGGACATCAACAGATACATTTTTTCATGAATGAAAAATTTTAGAAAGACAGATCAATTATTTCTGTACTTTGCAGAGTCTGCAATGGGCAAACCAGTTGAAAAGGTAACTCTAGCCAGATGGCATATGAACTGTATATCAGTTGTCTATAGCACATTGGGTCTCACCTTAGACAAACCTTTAACAGCCCATTCAAACAGGTCCATGGCAACCTGTTCAGTGTTTCTATCAAGGCTTTCCACATATGATATATGTGGGTCTGCAACCTGGGCTAATCATCATACCTTTATTACTCATTACAAACTTGATCTGGTCTCAAGGTGAAGAGCAGCCTTTGGCTCAACTGTGCTTAGGAATATCCTTCCTTAGAGTCAACCCGGGAATTTATCTAGCTGGGGACTTCCCGAACAGTTGAAGACAGAATGAAAATTAACATCAGATAAATAAGTTATGTACTTACTATACTGTTCCATCTGTGTTGTCCATTTTCATTCTTCCTCAAATTCACATCATGAACCCCCAACCTTGCTCACAAATGAATTCTGGAAGATTGAGACATTATAAGGACACCACTGTTCTTCTTGTTGAGCTACAGAGATAGCTCATTCTGCTAGTATTTTTTATAATATCTTGTTTTATATTTTATAAAATAGCAGACAAGATCTGAGGAATGTTTGGGGTTGCTGCATCTGCATTATGGGTAAGGGAGGAGCTTGAGTTTTTTTTCTGGTGGCCATGAGGTACAGTAATGATAAAGTCAGATCTGAGGTTTGGATCAGAACCCAATAGCTGAGCAAGAATGAAAATGGGCAAAACAAATGGATGGTAACTACATAACCTCTTTTTTTCCAATTCAGACACTTTAGTTCACATTTTACAGCTGGTTTAAATGGTGTTTCAGTCAAGGCATGTAACACTACATTCAAATTCCATGGTAAAGTAAGATCTATAAAGAGGGATTTCAGTAAAAAGGTCCTTTTTATAACTGCTTTACAGTCATGATGAAACTAAGGAAGAGCTGTCAACTTTGACATGACAATTAGACATATCAACCATTTGTACTTTAACTGTTTATGAACTAGATCTTCATTAACAATAGAAGCCAAAAATTCAAGCACTATGGATACTGGTACACCAAAAGGATTGATGTTTCTTTGTTGTGCCCAAAAATAAATCTTTTCTATTCACTTTTGTAAATCTTCCTAGTGGAAGCTTTGTGGGAAGACAAAAGAGTGGGATAGACCTGGGAGGACAGCCTGGGCTATGTAGCTATCAATGGAATTGGAGAAACCATGCGGGGAACTTTAGGGTCAAAATGTCCAGATGAATCTTGTCTGCTGCATCTCACAGAAGGTCTGGAATTGGGTCCAGGATTGACGGAGTCCGAACTACAGGAGGCCAAAGGATAAGGGCCAAACAGGATTACTGTAGTCTTTAATCAAGATGCTTTCTGAAGAAATTGGGGAATCAGAGGGGTTGGGGTAAGCATAGAGAAGACCAGGGGGCCAATTGTGGAGGACAGCATCTCTCACTGACTCCTCTCATGGGAAGATCAAGGCAAAAAAACTGCTGCACTTCTGGATGGTAAGACAAATAGGTCTCAGCATAGTTGGCCCTACTGATGGAATATCTTCTCTGCAATTTTCTTGTTCAGGCACCACTCTTGAGGTAATAGGATGGACAACTTTTCTGCTATCACATTGGATTTCTCTGGAATGTGCATTGCTATCAGACAGTGACAGGATGAGATCACTGATTGCCATACCCTTACAGCTTCTCAACATAAAGGTAAGATCTGGTTCCTCCCTGATTGTTGATGTACCAGACTACCAACATATTGTCCATCTGAATTGCAATACTTCCCGAAGGGAGAGAGTCTGGAAAGGCCTGTAATGCTAAGAAAACTACTCTCATTTCTACAACATTGCTCAGCATACTGGCATCTCCTTAGGACCAGGTGCCTTGGACTGTCTTTCCCAAGAACTGCCCCACTACCAAATTGGGATGTGTCTGTGTTCACTGTAGCCTTGGCCTGAGGAAGTATGAAAGGTCATCCCTGTAAAATTTGTTCTGAGCAAATCCACCAACTGAGATATTTTATGTCTGCCTGATTTATTCTCATCTGGGAGGATAAGGGCTGATACAGAATGGATCACTGAGTCAACAGGGTTCACTGAAGAATTTTCATATGAAATCTTATGGGAGCAGACATTGACCCAAAAGGATGTAAAATCAGGGATGACAGCAGGAACTTTGAATTTTCTTTTGGACTATTTTAATCAAAATTATTTTGACCCTTGACAAGGGAAGGGAGGCTGTCACTGATACAGTGTTGAATAGTTGAGCTGGTTCTAGGTGATAGTTGTAGATATTATAATACCTATGTGAGAGCACAATTGCAGCACATAATCTTTTGGTTTGATCACTACATGCTTGGTCAGAGTGGTCATGAGCCAGCCATCCAGGTAAGGAAACTGTAGATCAGTATGCATGTTGTACTTCATCAGCCACCTTGGCTAAACAATCATATGTATATAAAGTAGGGAACAGGTGTAGATTCTGGTAGTGTGTAGTGTATCTGCCATGTGTAAAGTTGCATCTGAGAGTGTGACTGAAGTAATAGTGAATCAGCGAAGTATAAGAAATCCAAGTAAAGTATTCCAATGTACTGAACCAATGCATCCTGATGTGTGTATCTAATGAAAGACAACTGAATTCACAAGAAGTCTCTGCATCTCTTTAATGAATTATGACACGTGTGACTGAAACAGTCAGAATCTGTGCTGTCTCAAGTGAGCCACTACTACTGCCACGCATTTGAAACATGGCCATTCAGAACTTTGCATACTGCACTGATTACTTCAGTTTGCTGAGATCCAGAATTGGTCTCCAGTTCCCTGCTTTCGTTGACACTAAAAAGAACATTGAGTAAGGTCAGGATTGTCTGTGTTTTGAGGGAACCTACTGGATTACTCTTTTTTTTTTCTTGCAGTTTCTCTATTTCTAGAGCTCCTGCTTTCATCTGACTGGGTGGAACCTCAGAAATTTTGTTTATTGTTAAGGGAGGCATGGATAAGGGAATTACATAACTTTTAGAAATAATCTTCTGGATCGATGTATGTTCTGTAATGTCTAGCCACACTTTCTGGTGCAGGGATACATGACTCCCGAATGCCTCCAGAGGTGGACAATCAGGCCTCCTTTCAGGAGTGCTGATATGGTTTGTTAGAAAAGGAATCACTGGACCCCTGGTTTTATGTGGCTCCTCTGATACATGGGTACAGCTCCTCCTCTGTCCCAGATGAACTATCTCAATATGTATCTTGGAAAGGACCCTGGGACTTCTGAACCACATCTTTGGACCACCTTGTTGATTCCTACAGAAGGTTCTTTGAGGAATCACAAAACCTATGCCCACCTTAGGGCCAAGCAAGGAACTTCTGTCAGATGAAGCATTGCCAAAGAGGACTTGAAGGGCTCCGCAAAATAACACCGGCTCATCCAGGAATGTCTCCTAATAGAAATGCCTGAACCTGCTGCCCTACAGGTACCTTCACTTGCATGTGAAACAAGCCTCATGGGAATTAGTAATTGTCTGTAAGGTAGCCAGCTGTGATGTAACTGAAGTCTGTGCCTAAGCAGTTACTGCTCCTGAGAGGAATTTGGAGAGTTCTTTAATCAAATCCCTGTGAATCTGGTGAAGTGCATCAAATAGCTCAGTGATCTAAGTCTGAAAGTAACTGAATTGTAAACACACTTCAGTAATCTCTCCATCACCCTAGACTCTTTTTAGGGGGATGAACAGATGAATTCTGCTCTGTGAGTTTCTTCTTTGTGGCCACAGCTCCACCATAGCATTCACTGGTACTCCTTTGCTCCAAAATTCTTTCCCCTTTGGTTTTGAAAATATCCTATGTTGTCTCTTGGGGATCAGCACAATAAAATTAGGTTCCTTCCACACCACTTAATAGGTCAGTTCAATGAGCTTGTCAGTGGGTGGAATCACCCAGGAAAGGAAGGGTTATTAGTACACCCACCAAAAATTTCTTCAAAGGAGAACTCATCAGATGGTGATCTTGGGGACTCTTCCCCTTCACTGAAATCAATATCATCTGTACTTGACTGCTGAGGGAGTCTGAGTGCCTCCTCTTGCACTTTCACTTACTAGGACTTCTTCAGTAAGTGAGGCCAGATAAGTATCAGAAGAAATAAGGATACCATGTTGAGCAGCCAGGAGACTTTGGGCTGACCGTCCCTGTGCAGTACAATGATAAGGCTCGTGGCACACTGACATCTGGGATGGCAGATCCAAGGGTGGTGGAGGTGACCTGAAGGGGTAGAAACAGGAGAACTCCCATCTGTATCTGTGCCAAGAGAAATTTACTCAACATCCTATATACATCTGCCTCTATAAGACTCCTGGAAGAAAGGGAAGAAGCTTAGGAAGGTGTTCAAGAATGCTGGTGGCTCTCTAAAGAGTGGCAAGATTACCCAGAGGGTACTGGGTCCTGACAGGATGCATAATGGGTCTAGGGGAGTTATTTTGGCTCAGAGAGAAGCAGATCCAATGAGGAAGGCCATCACAGACAGTTGGATCTGAGGTCTGAGATCTAATCCTTTCAAAATCTTCTGGGTCAGTTCCTTGTTGGATCCAAAGAAATAGTGCAAGTCTCAGACTGCTCATGGACTGATTTTTATCAACTTTTGCCCTGCCTTGGAGGACTGAGCTCCAGCCCATGATTCTGAAAAGGTTTCAGGGAGAAGTCCCTTCAGAATTATTTCATTTTTCCAGTCTACTAAAGCCTTTGGATTCAGAGATTTACAAATCTCACAAAGAACTTTCAAATAGGCAGAGTCCAGACAATAGGTGCAAGACTCGTGGGTATGACTCTTTATATTATTTGAAACTGGAAGGTTTTTCTGGCATTATGATAAACAGCAAGAAGAATAAGGCAGAAAAGTTTTCTTTTTCACTTGTTCTTCTATATTAGTAAGGCAAGGAAATAAAAAACTACTAACAATGGTAGTTTGGAATACTAAAATGATAGGAAAAGATAGAAACAAAAATACCAACGGTGCTATTAAACTATATGCGAAAAAAAATGTAAGGATAAGGGAGGATAGCTTGAAACTATCATGATATATAACAATGAAAAAAGGAATAGGTATACAGTAAAAAACTCTTTTAACCTACTAACTGCTCAACAGTTGACAGTGACCACGTCCATATGTGAAGGCTGCAAATCGGACCTGAGATACAGAGGGGCCTTCAACATCATGGGTAAGGAGGAACTCAAGAGTTTGCTATAACCACAAGTTGTAAAAAGCAGTTGAGTCAGACCCAAGGATTGGATCCAAACACACATGTCATGGAACACCAGAAAACTGACAATATCAGATGAATAATTTTATATATGTTGTATGAAAATCTGATATGGCTGCCATCTGTAGTTTAATGTTTGAAAAAGCAGCCAGAAAATCTAGACCATAAGAGACAGGAGTAGTAAAAGGGTCAGCATTGTTTATTAATGCCCAAAGGGAAATCTTTTCCATTTGCTCTTGTCAACTTTTTTGGTGGAGTCTTTTTGTGAGGAAATTAAAGTGGTACATACCGGGAGGGAAGCCTGGGCTGTCTGGCTATTACTGGAAATGGAAAAAAACATGTGGTTAGTTCGAGGGCTAGGATATTGGGATGGCTCTTCCATGAGATGTGTGAAAGAAAATTTAGAGTTGTATCCAGTATCCAGGAGGATAACAAAGATGAGACCAAACGAAGGGGAACCACAACTGGTGAGACCATAATGGAGCAAACATGAGGACTGAGCTCTTCAACCAAATTTTTTTAAACACATTAATTGAATTATCACTTTTGACACAGGCAAATTTACATTTATATGAAAGTAACCAAACAGTATTAACAAGTTCACATATACAGACACATCTCACATATATTGCTGTATTTCATGCAGCATTACATAACTTTTTCCTTTCCTGCCCTTTATCATTCTTATAAGAAAAGCAGTCCGGTATGAACTGTCTGCAAACAGCTAAAGTTAACTTTGAACCTAACACCAGTCTTAAGTATTCAACTGCGGTACCACCTTTATCATTCTTATAAGAAAAGCAGTCCGGTCTGAACTGTCTGCGAACAGCTAAAGTTAACTTTGAGTATGTGTCTACCTGTTTGAGTCAATATTAATTTTCCCTGGAGAGAACTCTGCTTTGGCTTGTAAACAGCCCCCCCCCCCCCCACACACACACACACTCACTCATCGTCCACTTTCTCTCTTATTCCCTTCTATTAGCAAATAGTATCCATAACTGATCAATACTGTGTGTTTGTTAATTTAAACTGAGACCACAGTAGCCTACTGATACAAGGTTATCCTGTTTTTCCACCTGAGAAATGGTTAAGAAATGACTTACAGTTTCAGAGCAGTCCTTGGTCAATTGTGATTGTTTCTTAAACATAAACTTGTCCTTGCTTTGGCTCATTAGCAGCAGTACAAAGAACTGCCTGCTCACACCCTTGTTCTCCCCCTTCCCTGTTTATTACCTTAAGACAATCCCAAAGTTAATAAATATTACCTGTGGCAGGCACCATTTTTACAACTACAACCACCCTTGTCACTATCATATGTTCATTTATCAGTTAACTCTGTTACCTGATTGTTTCCAGCTCCCTCATAAGAGCAACTAACAGGGTCTCTACCCGCTTCACTCCCCACCCTGCCCCCTATTCCCTCCCGCCCCCAGTGGTCCCACCTGTATTACACTCACAAACCCCTCCCATCTTTCCAGTAGCCAACCACAGCACTAACCCAACACTACCTCCTTCATCTTCCCACTACTATCACACCTCCTCAACTAACATGTACAAGCATACCTTACCTATGCTAACGGCATGCACTCTCCTTGCATATCTTACATCCTACCAAAGCTCCATCATTCCCCCACTAAACCACTACCACAGTACTACTACTCACACCACCACTCATGTCTCACCTCACTCAGCTCCCCTCCCACCAGCTCAAGAAACATCCCTATGCAGCCCCCACATGTTCTACCAACTATATTACGCAAACATAAAGCATCCCTACAACTTAACACAGTAACCCTCCCACCACACCCATTACCCAAAGAGCACAATCATAAAGTTTCCCTTATAAACAAACACATTCAAAAACTGAGAAAACTAATAACCTCATGCATATCTAAACTAGCCCTAAGTGGAGATATCCACCCCAACCCTGGCCCTACCATCTCCAACCCCAATCCTCATAATCAGACTAGAAACCACAACTTCTCCATATTACAGCCAATAGAAAGCCAAGTGACTTCCTTCTACTAAGCCTAAATATTAGAAGTTTATCCAACAAAGTCCATGAACTCCATGCCACCATAGACTTGTACTCCCCAGATATAGTCATCCTGACAGAAACCTGGCTAAAACCTCACATTACCAGTGAGCAAATACTCCCTACAGGTTATGGCATACTAAGAGTAGACTGGCTAAACAAGAAAGGAGGCGATGTAGCTATAATATTTAAACAGCATCTAAACATCCAGATCTTAAAATCATCAGCTCCACAAATAGGCAATGAAGAAATAATATATACCAACCTCAAAATAAACCAAAACAAAACCATCAACATAATTGGAAGCTACTTCCCACCTGGCCAAAACATCCCCTCCACTAGAAAACCTCCTCAGCTGGTCTACCCACCATCTCCCCCAAGAAACTATCATTTTAGGTGATTTCAATATTGACTGGCAATCCTGTTCTGGCAACCATCCAACCCATCATGTAAACCTTCATGGATTCACCCAACTAGTCCATTCGCCAACCAGAATAAATAAAAACTCCAGCAAGCACACTACCCTGGACTGGATACTAGTCAGTAAGAGCCCCCAGTCATATATAACAGGCTGCTTATCAGATAGCTTCAATGATCACTCCCCAACATTCCTACTCAAAAAATACCTATACCAAGCTAAACCTGTCATCTACCGTCAGATACGTAAAAAACTAAACTTTAACCCACTCACATTCATCTCATCCCTCAAAGAATGTAACTGGCATCCTCTAAAGTACCTCAGTCTTGATGACGCAGTTGAATTGTTTAATACTACCTTCCTGAGCATCCTTAATTACCATGCCCCCATAAGACTTTCCAGAATCAAAGCACAACCCTCCCCATGGCTACAGAAAACCACTAAGTCAGAAATGAAAAACAGGGATAAAGCCTGCGAGCACTGGCGCAAAACCAAAACCCCCTCAACTAGACAGAAATTCCTAGAACTACGCAATAGAGTCAAAAAGCCCAAACAATTCTGGTCCTCCATAAACTCCATCCTCCACCCAGGTAAAGTCAGTACCCCTCCTCCTAACATCCCTCACTCCTCAGAAAATATTGCTACCTCATTCAACACACACTTCACACAAACCATACTATCACTATCTAAACAACACAACCCCCCTCCCCTCCAACCCACACCTTCAACTAGTAATCTCCCCACTGCCTTCTCTTTTTCTCCTGTACCTACCTCCAACATAAAAACTCTTAACTAAACTTAAGCCCACCAGATTAGCAGCAGACAATCTCCCAAGTGAATACCTACAAATCGCAGCTGATGCTCTGGCCTACCCAGTATCCATCTTGATTAACCGATCTCTGTCAGAAAGTTACGCTCCCACACTGTGGAAAGTATCACATATAATTCCCTCCACAAAGGCGGACACTCCACAGAACTAACCAATTACCACCCCATAGCTATTCTCTCTCCACTCTCCAAAATACTAGAGAGATGCATACACTCTCAGGTCTCAGACTACCTCCTTACTAACAGCCTCCTTTCCAATACTCAGCATGGTTTCTGACCAAACCATACTGCCTTACTCTCCTTTACTAACACTATCCTTCAGCATAAAAACAATGGCTATCTCTCCTCTGCTAGTTTCCTAGACCTATCTAAAGCATTTGACATGGTCCCACACAAACAACTTATCTCTGTCCTCAATAACCTATCCTTCTCACAATCAGTCACCAACTGGTTTCAGAGTTACCTGTCTGACCGCCAACAATCCGTTGTATGGCAGAATGACATATCTCCCCAACTACCTGTCTCCATAGGGGTTCCCAAGGATCCATCCTTGGACCCCTACTCTTCTCTGTTTTCTCCAATAATCTAGCCTCTGCCACCAAAGGCACACTCATACACGCAGATGACTCAGCCATCATCTGCTCAGCCCAGTCCCTACTCAAACTGCAAAAGTCACACAGGAAGCCTTTTCCTCTGTTGAAACTTGATTATCCGATGCCCAATTAATACTCAACCCAAACAAAAAACTGCTCATCTTCCAACCCACCAAACATACTCAAAACAACTCTCACTTTAACATCACAGCAAAAGACAACACCACTATATACCCAACTGAACACACCAAATTGCTAGGAGTGGAAATAGACAATAAACTAAAATTTGACATTCACATATCCTTGACCATAAAAAAAGTCCACAAAAAACTAGGAGCGCTATACAGAAATAAGCAACTTCTCACCAAGGCAGCAAAGATTTCAATAGCAAATTCCCATCTTATCTCCACCCTACTTTATGCCTGTCCAATATATACCAACCTAAGGCAATGTGATCCAAACAAGCTAGAGCCCTGCTACAACAAAATGGCCAAATTCACAGGGCATCCTACCGTAGTCACCACTGTCTCTCACTTGCTGAACTGGGCTGGCTTTAACTCCCTCACCTCCTTCAGTGGTATCAACTCTCACTCGTCCACAAGCTAGTAAATCATCCACTAAATGTCTCATCCCTCCAGAATCTACTCCAACCCTATCGCACCACCAGACCACTAAGATCCAGCAACAAAAATCACTTGCAGATCACTAAAGCCAATAACTCTGCTGGTGAAGCACTCTTCTCTTGCACCATAGCCAAATTATGGAACTCCCTCCCACCCACAATTACCTCCATACCATCATGCACGCACTTCAAAACTTTACTAAAAACGCACCTAAAAACATGCTGGCTATGCCCTTGCAGCTCCCACTCTAATATCACCCTCCCCATCCAACCACTACCTTTCTTTCCACTCCACTAACTACCTTGATTATAGCAAGCTCAGATGCTCATAAGCCAGTACTTATTATACAGCAGGAACTTCTTCTTGTAACATTTGATGTTATGTGATCCTATCTCGCCTACATTCAGTACTGATGGGCTCGGAGCCGATCCCTCGGCTCCGACTCGGCACGCTATGCTATAGAGCAAGGCCTCTCATTGGCTGAGCTATTTCTTATCCCAGGATGCACCACCACTAATCCCCCAGATCTCGCTTTGCAGCTTACAAGCTAGGACGTGGTCTCAAACTTGGCTGGGCTAAGTACTGTTTTATTCAAAGTTTCCTGTCAGAAATTTTGCTATTTTGAACCCAAAAGCTGTTTTAGCAGCTATTGTTGTTGTACGAGTGTGTTTGGAAAAATTTGTTGAGAAAAATTGTGTTTTTTGTTAAGGGAAGGTTTCCCGTTTAAGTTAGAGGGGCCTTCCCCTATTACTATCTAGCGTTTTTGTGTTTCCAGGAGGTCAAGTACCTGCTTAAGTTAGAGGGTCTTGACCCTCATTTTCAGTGATTGTGTATTGTTTTCTGACATTGTGTTTTGTCTCTAAAAAAAAAAACTTTCTTAGTTTTCACTTTCTTTGTGGTAAAATCTTGTTTCTTAGTGTTAGTCAGCATGTCTAAGGAACATAGACCCTCTGGGTTTAAAAAGTGTGCGAGGTGTGGTTACAAAATGTCCATAACGGACGACCACTACTCGTGCGTTTATTGTTTAGGCGCCAAGCACCTACAGGAATCCTGTAGCATGTGTCACGCCTTTTCTTCTAGAGTCCTCCAGGAGAGGAAGAATAAATTAATATTAAAAGGTCTGATTAAGCCCTCCTTCGAGGAGGCCTTATCTTCCTCTTCCTCTCCTACGAAGAAGAAAAAAGCATCGGCTCTGACCAGTCTGTCGGAACCGACTGCCAAAAAACCTAGGCAGGCTTCTCCATCGGCTCCACGGACTTCGGAGCCGAGGGCGGAACGGTCTGCCTCGATGCCTCCAGTCTCGACCCCTCTGGTTTCGGAGCCGAGGACTGGGGCATCGAGAGGCGGGTCACCTTCATCGGCTCCACTGATTTTGGAGCCGATGAGGGTTGCCGGCTCAGACTTTTCCCCTTCGGCGCCGAAGCCCTCCTCGGCACCGAGGGAAATTGTTTTGAGATCTCCCTCGGAACCGATAGTGGTCGAATCCATTTGGAGCCGGTCTCCTAGTCCTATGGAGCCGATGGAGAAGTCGGTTCGGACCCGATCGGTGTCATCTAGATCCTCCAAGATGTCTGATTCAGACATTGACAGGGTGCTCCTAAGACTTTTCCAGTCTCCGGTGTTTCAAAAGTTAGTTTCGGCTCCAGCCCATTCGGCTTTGGAGCCGATGGTCCACCCTGCTATTATGGTTCCTCCTCCAACAGCCTCGGCACCGTTGGAGCCGGTGCTGGTGGAGCAGATGGAGGTTTTGGTCGGGCCCACCCTTACTCCAACTCTGGCTCTTGAGTCGGAGTTCGGCTGGACTTCTTCTGTCGGCCCGGGACGCCGGGACTGATGTTTTCGGTCCCAAGCCTTCCTCTCAAAAGGCCGGCTGCGGGTGCCATCTACTGTTGTGGCCACGGAGGTGGGACCTTCCCAGGATTCTGGTGGTCCTGCCTTCAGGGCCATGAGGAGTGCGTTAGCCAAATCTTCTTTGGCTACCTCCACGGTCTCCCCAGCTCCTTCCCTGCATACTGAGACTGGGTCTTTGGCAGTCCCCCTGTCCTTAGACAGCGGAGCCCCGGGGCCTGAGGTTACCCCGACTGGGGTCCCCCTGGAGGTCCCTCTGAAGCTTCTTCGGAGGAACCCCCCAGGAAAAGATTGTGCAAGAGGAAGCACGTTGACTCCCCTGATGAGTCTCTTACATCAGACACTGATCTCGATGATGCAGAGGGGTCCCCTAAGTCATCCTCAGATGATGTCTCCTTTGCGGACATCTTGGAAGCCCTTAAACAACGAGGCGGCTGGCAATACAAACCCCCTTCTGCTGATGAGTCGGTGTTCCTTAAGGCCTTCGGGGCTCAGCCCTCCGCCTCCTGGGTGTCTCCGCCCTTCGACGAGCTCCTGGATTTGATCTGTCGAAGGGCATGGGAACACCCAGACTCTGTGGAACCGGTGCCTGCTCGTCCTAATAAGTTCCTGTCAGCACCCCCGGAAAAAGAGTTTCTGATGAAAGGTGTGGCTGTAGATGCTTTGGTGGTGGCATCTGCTACCCAGCAAGATGTAGCAGAGGCTTCGACGTCCGTCCATCCTCCTAATAAGGAGTCTAGGAGCATGGATCGGTACAGTAAGCGCACCCTAAGTTCAGCGGCCTTTACATTAAGGTCTCTGAACTATCTCACGACTTTTACCAGATTTCAGAGGGATCTGATTAAAGAACTTTCAGATACCCTCTTGGGTAACCTGCCTGAGCAGCTGGCCCAGACGGTTGGCTCTTAGCTGGCTACACTGTCATCCATATCAAACTCGTCCATGTGGTTCAGTTCTTAAGCGGCCGAAGGGGCGAGTAGAGCGGCAGTACAGGCATTGCTCTACGGAGACAAGCCTGGCTCCGCCTGTGTCATTTTGCGGAGGCCTTTAAGTCTTCCTTTGCCGACGCCCCCTTTGATGGGTCCTCTTTGTTTGGACCCAAGGTAAAGGACACACTGACCCGCTGCGAGCAAGAAGGTAAAACTTTGACTGCCGTAGGGGCACGATTTTCCACTCCCTTTTGGCCTTACCCCAAGGCTAAAAGAGGAGGGAAAATGTGGTTCCGTAGATCTCAGAAGTCTTACCCCTCACAGCAGGACGATCCCCCTTCTAGAGGCAGGGGAGGGGGAAATTCTTCTGGAAGACGCCATCCCAGAGGCGGCAGAGGCCCTCGCAACACTGGAGACCGCGAGTCCTTTCGTGGCTCTTCAGCCTTTCACAGTCCCTGAGGGATTGCCCGACTGTGCAGCTCCGGAGCCAGTCGGGGGTCATTTTTCGAGGCACCTAAAAGCCTGGGAAGGTATCACTCAGGACCGATGGGTGCTTCGAATTATCGCCGGAGGTTACGCCATCCCTTTTTCTCACTCTCCACCTCAGTCCAAAAAAATCCCGGACCCGCCACCCAGTCAACGGGAAACTGCAGCCTCAAGTTTCAAAGCTGCTGCAAAAGGAGTCATCCAACGGTCCCCGCAGACCAGATCGGATTAGGGACTTACTCAAGATTCTTTTTGGTGCCAAAAAAGACCAGGGACTTGAGGCTCATTTTGGATCTCAGCATTCTAAACCGTTCAGTCAAAAGTCCAAGTTCAATGGTCACCCTACAATCCATTCTCCCACTGCTGGAGAAAGGTGTTTGGATGTGCTCCATAGATCTCAAGGGCGCTTATTACCATATCATGAGTACATCAAGCGTCCAGGAGACATCTGCGCTTCAGCCTAGGAGGCAGTCATTTTCAGTTCAGCTGCCCTTTGGTCTCACCACAGCCGGGTGTTCACCAAATGTTTGGCGGTCGTGACTGCTCACCTGAGAAGTCTAGGATTCCAGGTGTTTCCGTATCTAGACGACTGGCTCCTAACTGCCACCTCCAAGCATCTACTACTGCGGAGCCTACAAGCCACGATATCACTGGGCAATTCCCTTGGAATCACCTTCAATTGGCCAAAGTCTGTGTTGCTGCCATCTCAACGCATAAGATTCATCGGAGTAGAGATAGACTCAAACCGAATGCGGGTCTATCTACCTACAGACAGGATACAAACCATACAGGCTCAAGTTCGGAGCCTTGCTTCCCAGATCCAAAGCCCCAGCCAGAATGGTCCTGCAGCTATTGGGATCCATGTCCGCCACGGTTCTTCTAGTTCCCCTAGCAAGGTTGCACATGAGAATTCTCCAGTGGCTTCTTTCAACTCAGTGGTCCTTTCAGGAACTCCCTCTCAGTCACCTCATATGGATCATGGAAACCTGCAAACGGGACCTTTGCTGGTGGCTGGTGCCCTCCAATCTGGATCAGGGACGACCCTTTGTTCCATCTCCTCCTGTGGCCACTTTGACCACGGACGCCTCCCAGATGGGGTGGGGGCATTCCTGGGCAGGTCAGTCCAAGGCAAATGGCATTCGGAAGAGACCCTACTTCATATCAACATCCTAGAAATGAGGGCGGTGCTTTTGTCCCTTCAAGCCCTTCACGACACGCCCTCAGGGCGTAATTGCTGTTCACTCCAACAACATGTCAGTGGTCTGGTACCTGAACAAACAGGGAGGGACCAGATCCTATCCTCTTTGCAGAGAGGCCATGAGAGTTTGGAAATGGGCAGTGTCGACCAAACGCTTTCTAGTGGCGACTCATATCCCGGGCAAGTCCAATGTGATAGCCGACAGACTGAGCAGAACTATCCTCTCTCCACACGAGTGGTCCCTGAACATTACAGTTGCAAATCAGATTTTCAGCAAATGGGAGTTCCGTGTTACGACCTCTTCGAACTCCACTGAATCTGCGGTGCAAAAGTTCTTCTCCTCACCCCGGCTCGGGGAAGAGCCCTATGGACGCACTAGCCCGTCCGTGGCCCACCGGCTTGCTTTATGCCTTTCCTCCAGTTCCTCTCCTTCCCAGGGTGATCCAAAAGGCGTCTCTCTTGGAGAGCAAAATGGTCTTAGTTGCTCCTTACTGGCCTCGTCAGGTATGGTTCCCCTATCTTGAAATATGGAAATTGGATTTGGCATCTAGAGGACGAGCTTCATTTGGTTCCACAGTGCTCAGGAGTGTTTTCCAGTGAGCCACCCAGGGTTTAGGTGCTAGGGACGCTGTCCCATCAGTACTGAATGTAGGCGAGATAGGATCACATAACATCTTTTAGTTATGTACTTACCATAACTTTAGATGTTTGGGATCCATCTCACCATATTCCTAATCCACCCTCCTTCCCCTTCCTTGGAGATCAGAGGATATCAGAAGGTCCGAATCCTGTTTTTTCATCTTGAAACATCTGGCAATGTTATATAAACAAGTTGTGTATGTGTGCATGAATGCGGACAAACAAGATCTGGGGGATTAGTGGTGGTGCATCCTGGGATAAGAAATAGCTCGGCCAATGAGTGGCCTCGCTCTATAGCATAGCGTGCGAGTCGGAGCCGAGGATCGGGTCCGAGCCCATCAGTACTGAATGTAGGCGAGATGGATCCCAAACATCTAAAGTTATGGTAAGTACATAACTAAAAGTTAATGTCTGTTATGTACTTCACAGATAAAGATTCTAGTTGTCTACTGATGTACTATGTTCTTCATCTGTAAATATATTGTAAGTAATTGCTATGTAAATTGTTAATCACTATGTAATCCAATGTAACTACTGTCTGTTTATTTTAACTGTGGAACTTTTCTCCCCGGGCCTCTGCTGAAAATGGACCTCGCCCAGTCGGACACTCCAGCCAACAAATTTAAATAAATAAATAAATTTTAACAAGAAACATCTTTATTATCTTTATTACACCATCACTTACAACATAGGCAATCATACATTGATATAAATGAAAACACACCACACCAACACAATCCTAGTTGCCACCATTTTACATTACAAACCATACTGACTCAATCCCAGTTGCAAACATTATACATCATTAATCTAATCTAACCAATCATTTTTAGTCAAACATTACCTAGCTCATTTAACCTCTGGCTTCTATTAAATCTCATTCATCTCCTGTATGTCTTATTCCCACAATTCCCATTTCTCCTATATAGTTTGCTCCTACCTTTTCTAAAGAACTCAGTTCTAGTTGTTTTATCTCTGTTACTATATTCATTACTTCTACTATAGTTGTTTTACATTTTGATTTCCATTTCCTAGTAATTGCTTTTTTGGCAGCCACCAGACACACCAAGTCCTTCTTATGTCTATGCAATTCCAATTCTGGATCATACCTCAGAAAAGTTATCTCCCTCATCAGACCAGTCTGTCCACCCATTCTCTGAGAGTGCATCCTGCAGGGTAATTCCTAAAAGTCCACCAGCTCACCTCACACCCAGGAAATATGTTCCCAGTTACCTCTTGCTTCCCCATCACACCTGTAATACTTGCTAAGTATTTCAGTGTAACATTCTCTGGAGTGTAGTTGGGGTATAAAAATTACCCATGTAAACATTTCAAGCAGAAATCCTGAATCTTCTATATTTTGTGGCATATTTGGGAGACATACATGCATCCACCCATGGTTTCTTTATGAATTACTTATCCAGTCTCTCCTCCTAATCCCTTCTAACCTCCTCTGATTGATTCTTATAGTTATCATGCAATATTTTATCTGCTCTACTAATTAGTCCTTTTTTTACTGGTAGCTCCTGTTGTACATTGTACTAAAAAAATCTACCACTGCTGGTCTGCCCTTCCCTCTTTGCCACACTCTGATAGCAATCCTTCATAGAGAAGGCAATCTGTAAAGTCTAAGCAAATTCTTGGCATCTTCCTATTCTATCATCTTCCCCTCTAGTTCTTTGATCCCAATAATATGGTTCTTTTGCCAGTTTTCTCCAATAAATTCAAGCCCCTTCTTGCCTATTGCCTATGTCCCTAATTGCAGTCATCCCTTTCGACAGAATCTCCTTGTTCAGATACTTCCTGATACTTTATACATATAAAAGTCTGTATGACTATTGTTATTCTTCTCAAGGGCTTGCATCCAAAATCTGTCTCTGCTTGTTTTTTTGACCCCCCCCCCCATTTCATCATCATCCCTTTCTAC